>NC_060195.1:27655097-27859358 GCF_021184085.1 Oncorhynchus gorbuscha
ACCTTTTTTAAAAGGAGGAGCATGTCCGCCTAAATTGAAAAATGTAGGCACACACAAGGAAATTTAGGAGCACATTGACAACTATTTGAGGTATTAAAGAATCTTTCAAGTTTCTAGGCACACTGATGCTCCTAAATTAAAATACCAGGTCGCTTAGCAAAATATTTTTGGCATACACAAAATGGTCTCACTGTTGAGCCCTGATAGTTGCTGATTGCCTATTTAATGTCACACCTTTACAGCCTTTACATGTATGTAACTGTAATACATTTTTGGGATCACTTTTTGGGATTATCACCATCCATATCAAGATTGCTACTTTCAATGATTTCTACCTATTAAAATGATGTGTTATAAAAAAAAGGATAAATGCATACATTTTATGTGATTTGTAAAAACATTGACTATATGCTTTAAATTATAGCTTTGTAATGGTCTCTTCAACATTGCAAATAATATTATTATACTACTGTTTCACATGAACAGTACAATCCAGGTAAAAACTCAAATCAGCACACGGGCAGGAAGGGGTTGGAACTGTTCTCCCAGTGTACTCTGCGCGCGATCGACCCCCTCAAATGTTCTGCATCCGGGTCAGAACTTCCTCTTTCTCTGTGCCTAAATGTGAGAGGATCTAGGGAAACCTAGCCCTCAAACTAATCTAAATCCATCCTTAAAAAAGGCACACTAAAACGTCGCCAAAATGACCGAACAGATGACAGTAAGGGGGACCCTAAAGGGGCATAATGGTTGGGTCACCCAGATCGCCACTACCCCTCAGTTTCCTGATATGATTCTGTCTGCATCCCGAGGTAAGCGCTTCTCCGCCCGCTACGATGGACGACAATATGGCTAACACCTAGCATGTTAGCCTTGGGTTGTTTAAATTGATGTGTAGTCGCGACTGCTTGAACAGTCTGAGTCATATAAAGCGAGATCAATCTAGGCGGCACATTGTACTAAGCAAGTTGTGCTTCAAAAACATGATGGCTTGTGGATAAACTGCTCTCCAACTAGGTTTTCCGTCCGACTACTAGCTAGCTAGCCCTTGGCAGCAAACGTCAACTTTGCTGACATCCACGTGCACCGCCAAGTGGCAAAAATGTTCAGGAGACCATTTTATGAAACCTGCGTTTCTAGACCTGCTATTCTAATTGTAACTAACATAGAAACCAGATGACACGTTCCTGATTGAAACTTGTATGAATTTACGTGGCTGTCAGTGAAGGCAACATACCGGTAGTCGGCTGGCTAGGTATCTACTTGGCTAGCTTTTCATACATGGCTAACGTTACCTAGTAGTACAATTGAAATGGTTATGCTGTTTCTGTCAACATCCTGTTACGTTAGCCAACTAGTTAGGCCTACCTATAGTTTTGAAAATAACAACACTACCTCTAAAGACACTAACCCCTGTTCAACTGTTTTCGCTCCCGTTTAATGACTTAATCAGCATTATTTATTTATTTCCAGACAAGTCTATCATCATGTGGAAGTTGACCCGTGATGAGACCAACTATGGCATCCCCCAACGCGCCCTAAAGGGACACTCTCACTTTGTGAGTGACGTTGTCATCTCCTCGGATGGACAGTTCGCTCTGTCTGGGTCCTGGGATGGAACCCTCCGTCTGTGGGACCTCACCACGTAAGTCTAGAGGCGGGTGGGGTGATGGTTCAACTTCATTTAGGGTTTTCCCTGAACAACACAAGGGTCATTCCTGTCCCTGAGGGCTACATTGTGTGCAGGCAGTTGTTCTATTTGCTGTTTAACCGCTGACTCAAATGATTTTGGTCTAAACTATAGACCAGGATTAGTTTATAATTTGTTACTGCGGAGTTGGAACAAAACCCTCTGTAGGTAGACAGAGTCCAAATGCTGGTTCCAACGTGGTGATGAAACTTCCAATGCCAACTGTATCTCTGTGATGATAAAGAGGCTGTTTCTGAACGCAACCTGCTCTTACCTGTGAAAGATTAGACATGGCTATATGTGTGTGTGTGTGTGTGTAATGTGCTGCCTAAGTTTCTCTCTAGTGTTGACCTGAACAACACCATTAGATGTTATTAGTCATCTGTAGCATGGGCCTTTCAGTGCTGTGCTCTACCTTCCAGTGGTACCACCACCCGCCGCTTTGTGGGTCACACCAAGGACGTCCTGAGCGTGGCTTTCTCTGCTGACAACCGCCAGATCGTGTCTGGTTCCCGGGACAAGACCATCAAGCTGTGGAACACCCTTGGAGTCTGCAAGTACACCATCCAGGATGAGAGTCACTCTGAGTGGGTTTCCTGTGTGCGCTTCTCCCCCAACAGCAGCAACCCCATCATTGTATCCTGTGGTTGGGACAAGATGGTCAAGGTACAGACGACCGTGTACATCACTTGTGACTCACTAGGATAGTGAGATGTGTTCCTTATTGAACTAAGCTGAGATTATTAGGTACTTAAGGAGGGGTTTGGTTGCTGTAGATGTAGTAAAATAAAGCTTTAAGGATAAATAGTGCTTTCTTGCCCTATGACTAAGATGTTAAGTTTTATCATCTGAGCCTCGGATCTGACAAGTCCTGCAATGATGATGGGTACTGGACCTAGACTGCACATTCATCCAATGTTTGTAACACTTAATGGTTGAAACACCTAGACTACATTTCCCTTAATGTACCCTGACATTTTATTTTATTTTTTAACTTTATTTTACTACATTTACATTTAAGTCATTTAGCAGACGCTCTACTGGGCAAGTCAGTTAAGAACAAATTATTATTTTCAATGACGGCCTAGAAACAGTGGGTTTAACTGCCTGTTCAGGGGCAGAACGACAGATTTGTACCTTGTCAGCTCGGGATTCGAACTTGCAACTTTTCGGTTACTAGTCCAACGCTCTAACCACTAGGCTACCCTGCGGTCTCCCCCACCCTTTTCTGTTTCTAGGTGTGGAACCTGGCCAACTGCAAGCTGAAGACTAACCACATTGGCCACACTGGCTACCTGAACACAGTGACCGTCTCTCCCGATGGCTCCCTCTGCGCTTCTGGTGGGAAGGTATGATGAAAGCATTTGACCAATATTTACTATTACAATATAGATTTAAATAAACAGTTGACCAACAGTTCTACCCTTGCTTGGTCAATGTGACCAGGTTAAATTGATGCACCGTTCAGTGGTATGAATTGGAGTAATTGAGAAGTAGCAGAGAGAAATGTGCTGGTTTCAAAGTAATGATGGATTCTCATTCTCTGTTTCACTATGATGATAAAGAGGCTGTTTCTGAACGAAACCAGCACTTTTGAGAGTTCATTCACACCTGTCCACTGATGTTTGTCATGTAGGGCTCTTGTTGATAGCATGTCTCCCCAATGAATGACCATGGACTCAATACTTGATTGCATGTCAGTTACCATTTAAAGCTAGCATGCATGTTTAATTTGCACCTTCCATTTGGCAGACCTTTGACCCTGAGCCCCATTCTCTCCTCCTATAGGACGGTCAGGCCATGCTGTGGGACCTCAATGAGGGCAAGCACCTGTACACCCTAGATAGTGGTGACAACATCAACGCCCTCTGCTTCAGCCCCAACCGATACTGGCTCTGCGCCGCCACCGGCCCAAGCATCAAGATCTGGGTAAGACTCAAACTCCCAGAACACATCAGCACTGATGGTGCTGTTCAAATCTAATTTTATTTGTCACGTGTGCCGAATACAACCGGTATAGATGGACCTTAGCATGAAATGCTTATTTACAAGCCCATAACTCTATATTCTTAACTGCATTGTTGGTTAAGAAAATGTTTCCTAAATAAACTAACACTAATGAGGCTATGTACATGGGTACTGAGTCGATGTGTTGGAGTACAGGTTAGTCAAGGTCATTTGTACATGTAGGTAGGAGTAAGGTGATTATGCATAGATAGAGAGTTTGGTGTTGTCTTTATTCATACTTTGTCAAGGGGCGATGATGGAAATTCCAATGCCATCTTATGTCTATGATGATAAAGAGGCTGTTTCTGAGCTCTGCTAACTGTCATTTCTGTAACATCTGGATTTTTGGCTCTGAGAATGTGACTACCATGTTCACGTCATTTAAATAGGAGTTGGTCCAAACCCATGCCTCCATCAATTCTGTTGTCATGTTAATCTCCCCTCCCTTCAGGATCTGGAGGGTAAGATCATTGTGGATGAGCTAAGACAGGAGGTGATCAGCACCAACAGCAAGGCCGAGCCCCCACAGTGCACCTCTCTGGCCTGGTCTGCTGACGGACAGGTATATGTCCATTTGCATCACATCCCACAGAACTTTATTAGAACCCTGGGTGGACTTCTAGAACAGGGCCATGTTACTTCAGTCTGTTCTTAGAAAGCTGTGTCAGTTGGATTTATTTTTAACCTTGCCCTGTGATTATAAAGTGACATTTCTTGCCTGAGCTTAGGCTCTGACGACAAGTCCTGCAATAATGATGGGTACAGGAACGACTACATATTCATGTCCCTTAACACTTGGAATGGTTAAAAACACATACTCTTGATTAATTTTCATATCTTTTTAGTTTTGCATTTTCATAGTTTCTTATCTCTCAACAGACCCTGTTTGCTGGCTACACCGATAACCTGATCCGAGTGTGGCAGGTTACCATCGGAACCCGATAAGGACCTTTTCACAGATTCAGTGATGAATAAAATACAGTTTTAAATTAACTTTGTTGAAATCGTTTGTACAATTTGATGCAGGCATGTTTATATTTTGTAATAACTGGGTTTTGGTTCTGTATTGGCTGCAACAAATTTGGACAACCTGGGATATAGTTCATAAGATTGGTAACTTCATCTGGCTCATTTTGTCAAACTTCTTACTGTAAATGCTGTATAAATCATTGGTCACTGTCCACACATTCATGGTAGTTATGCTGAGCCTTTGGTCGTGTCTATACTTTACACTTACATGCGACTTAGGCTATCAGAATTCTAGGATCGCATTGAAAAGACTGGTCTAGACGCACAAGTCGCTTTGTGGTCTGTGTTCAGATCTTGCTGACCACCTCCGGAGGTGGTCTGGGGATTCTGCCTACCAGAAACTCATGCAGTTGGCTACGTCATCAGCACTCCTCCCACCTGTCTCGAACTTGGAACGGGGCACCTGTTCATAATGTTAGGCAATACCTACCTGTGAGGAACTTGTTTGCTGGCATCATGCTCGCTAGTATTTAGAAAAACAATTTTGTTTTGCTAACCAGTTTGCTATCTCTTTAGAGCTACTTGCTGGGTTAGTTGGCTACTGCCATCAGTTGTGTGTCATATTTTGCCTGTTCCGCCGTTTGCAGAATACATACTGGTATTTTGAATATAGCGCAGGAGAAAGGAATCCGGACACTTAAGTGTAGGTGCATGGTGCGTTCGGAATTCCATGATAAAACACCGAATATTAAACTGCATGAACTGTCTAGGCATGGCCTGTTTCTCCAAGGACTTATGAAAGTTGTCCAAATCCTTTCCCGTAGAAGGGTATCCTAGCAACGATGCGAACGACGTCGATGTGAATGAACTTGCCCCTGAAAAGGTTTGTATGTCAAGCAGGGTTGGGGGTTTTTTTGTTTAAAAAAATATTTAACATGGGTAACTTTTCTCCTCAGGCTGATGTTTCTGCTTTGAGCGCTTGTTAACTTGCCAAGCGTCCTTATCCCATTTAGAATTTAACATACGGTATGTAGCTAAATTGGCTAGTTGACATTCGCATCAGACTGCCAGGTTTTGACATTGAGCCCAACCGACCGCAAGATGACGCTGTTACTATTACGTCGTTGGTCATTTTAAAATGAATAATGGCGCCATCTTGCGTTGGTGCTGGTTGGGCTACAACTAAGCCAGACTGTCAGCTTCAGACAATAAACAATGTTTTGATTTGACCTTTAACAGATTCAAATCTATCTATTGCAAAGTGTTCAAGTTAATTCCAACGTCCCCTATCTATGTTTTGATTTTGTCAAGATTGTTTACAAGCGCTAACGTTATGGATTATGAAACTCCAAAGAATCAGATGCATTCTCGGATTTATGTGGAGAGAACTCTCGCGTTGATCAAACCTGATGCTATACACCAAGCTGAGGAGATTGAGGACATCATTCTCCGATCTGGGTTCACAATTTTACAGGTTGGTGTTAACTGTTTGAGACATGCAGTGACCATCCAGCTGGCAAGCAGTTTGTGTGACTCAATGTGTAAACACAAAGAGGGTGTACTTTCTTTTGGGTACTCTTCCTCTGGCCAGAGCAGAGGTTACTATTGAAAATGAGTAGAAAAGAGTAATCAGCCAAAGGGCATAGATGGAGGACTTAGGCAAAACAAACTTGATTGATTGGATTATTGGGTGTGGTGCGTTAGGTAGATCCCCAGTCGTGATCATGCAGGGTCAACGTCTGCCATGTACACTTGTCATTCATTGCTGTATGTGACAATGTGTGTCTGTGTAACTGCTCTTTGACAGAAACGGAAGCTGCAGCTGAGTCCGGAGCAGTGCAGTGACTTCTATGCTGAGCAGTATGGGAAGCTGTTCTTCCCCAGCCTAACGGCCTTCATGAGCTCTGGACCCATCATCGCCCTGGCTCTGGCCAGAGACCAGGCTATCGCCCACTGGAAGACTATCATAGGACCTGTTAACTGCACCAAGGCCAGGGAGACTCACCCAGAATGGTCAGTCAGAAGGAAGAGGATTGTACAGATAGGTCAGAGCTGCAAGTAGCTGCATTGCTCAAGGGCACAGTGACAAATTTTCCATCTAGTCTGCTCTGGGATTCAAACCAGCAACCTTTTGGTTACTGGTCCAATGCTCTTAAAAATGTTGTCCATCCAGTTCAAATACCGGTAGGCCTAGTTATTTTATTACTAATGCCTACCGACTGCATATATGCATACCAGTACAGAGTGATTGTACATGTGCTCGATCAATACTGTATGTGTACTACACAATACTGTATGTGTTCCCTGTATGACTCAGCACTTCTACTGTAAGCTAACATGTGCATCTTGTATCTCTCCCCAAGTCTGCGAGCCAAGTACGGCACCTCTGACCTGAGGAATGCAGTGCACGGCAGCGACTCATTCTCCTCAGCCGAGAGAGAGATCAAGTTCATGTTTCCCAACTGTGAGTTAAACACACACACACACATTGAATATTTACTTTTCTTCAGCACCTGTGATTACTTTTATTTTATCGAAGGTAATCCATTTAATACAAGTTCTTACATTGACAATGACAACCTGAGTTATAGTGCATGGAGTGTCATACACACACACACAGACAGTACAACAGTTAAATAGAAGTTGGAGGGGGTTTCCTCTCTGCTCAGTGTGTGTTATACCCTTTTGATTTGCTCTCTGATACACCCGTGTGTCGGTCCCTCCCTCTCTTTGTCCAGCTGTGATCGAGCCCATCCCCATGGGAGAGGCAGCCAAAGACTACCTGGGCAGGTTTGTGAGCCCCACGCTGCTTAGCGGACTCACTGAGCTCTGCAAACAGAAGCCTGTCGACCCCTTTGTAAGTATCAGGGTGGAATGAGAAATGTGAGCATTCAAATATGCACTATGAACATTAGTACACGTTACATTTGCTTTTTTTCATCTGAATCAACTAATTCAGTTATTTGTGGGGGGGTTTCCCCCCCCCGAAGACTTGGTTGGCAGATTGGCTGATCAGAAATAATCCCAACAAACCTCAAATATTTGATGGGGCAACAGGGGAGGAAGCAGCATAAACACAGATACCGGAAAACACCATCTGCCTTTACCAGTTAAATCCATGTTCAAGAAACTGTTACATAAAATCCTGTGATGAAATAAAGAATGATATTTTGACAACCGGAACCAATTTTCTCTTTCATTTTGGGAGGGGAGGATTGCTTAACAATATGATGGTGTACATAATAAGAACTGCAGTGTTTAGCTGACCATTTATGGGGGTTAATTTCTTTAAATGTTTCAGGGTGTTTATCAACATTCAATCACTACATTCAAGTAACTGCCAAGATAAAGGAAACACCAACATAAAGTGTTTTAAAGGCCCAATGCAGACTCTTTTTTTAAATATTTTTTTTCTCTCAAATAATTTCTGGGTAACAATTAGGTACCTTACTGAATGTTTGGAATGAAAATGGTCAAAAATAAACGAATAGCAACTTAGAGCAACTCCTCAAGCAAGAATTCTGCTGGGAGTAGTCTGAGTGGGAGGGGAAAATTGAAAACTAGCTGTTATTGGCAGACAACTCTTATTGGTCTATCAACTAATTTACCTGGTCAAACAGTTCTTACACTAAAAGGGCATTCTCATTTTCACAGTATTATTCCAACCTCAAAGTGGGGAAATATAAAACACAGGTCAATCACAATTTTGACTACACTGGGCCTTTAATAGGGCATTCGGCACAGGCGGCTGGTGTCGCCTTAATTGGGGAGGACGGGTGCATAGTAATGGATGGAATATTATCAATGGAATGGAACTATAAAGCACATTCACTCCATTCCAGCCATTATTTTTAGCTGCCCTCCACTCACCAACCTCATGTGGCGTTGGGCCACCACGAGCCAGAACCAGATTTTTCAATGCCAATACCGATTATTGGAGGACCAAAAAAAAAGCTGATACTGATTAATTGGCAAATTTTAATATATATATATATATATATATATATATGTTATTATTACATATATGTAATAATGACATTTACAACAATACTGAATGAACACTAACTTAATATAATGCATAAATAAAAACTATTTAGTCTCAAATAAATAATGAAACATGCTCAATTTGGTTTAAATATTGCAAAAACACAGTGTTGGGAGAAGAAAGTAAAATTGTAATATGTGCCATGTAAAAAAGCTAATGTTAAATTCCTTGCTCAGAACATACAAAAACTGGTGGTTCAATATTCACAGTTAAGAAGTTTTAGATTGTAGTTATTATAGGAATTATGACGCGTCAACTATTTCTCTCTATACCAGTTGTATTTCATATACCTTTGACTATTGGATGTTCTAATAGGCACTTTAGTATTGCCAGCCTAATCTCAGGATTTGATAGGCTTGAAGTCATAAACAGCGCTGTGCTTCAAGCATTGCTAAGAGCTGCTGGCAAACGCAGTAAAGTTTGAATGAATGTTTACGAGCCTGCTGCTGCCTACCACTGTTCAGTCAGACTATTCTATCAAATATCAAATCATAGACTTAATTATAATATAATAAACACACAGAAATACGAGCCTTAGGTCCTTAATATGGTAAAATCCAGAAACTATCATTTCGAAAAACAAAACGTTTATTCTTTCAGTTAAATATGGAACCGTTCCGTATTTTATCAAACGGGTGGCAACCCTAAGTCTAAATAGAAATACCCTAAGTCTAAACATTGCACAACCTTCAATGTCATGTCATAATTATGTAAAATTCTGGCAAATTAGTTCGCAACGAGCCAGGCGGCCCAAACTGCTGCATATACCCTGCAATGAACGCAAGAGAAGTAACACAATTTCCCTAGTTAATATTGCCTGCTAACATGAGTTTATTTGAACTAAATATGCAGGTTTAAAAAATATATACTTCTGTGTATTGATTTTAAGAAAGGCATTGATGTTTATGGTTAGGTACATTCGTGCAAAGATTGTGCTTTGTTAAATCATCACTCGTTTGGCAAAGTAAGCTGTGATTCGATGATAAATTAACAGGCACTGCATTGATTATATGCAAAGCAGGACAAGCTAGTTGACCTAGTAATATCATCAACCATAGTTAACTAGTGATTATGTGAAGATGGATTGTTTTTTATAAGATAAGTTTAATGCTAGCGAGCAACGTACCTTGGCTCCTTGCTGCACTCGCGTAACAGGTGGTCAGCCTGCCCCGCAGTTTCTTCGTGGAATGCAACGTAATCAGCCATAATCGGCATCCAAAAATGCAGATTACCGATTGTTCTGAAAACATGAAAACGGCCCTAATTAATCGGTCGACCTCTAGCCAGAACAGCTTCAATGCACCTTGGCATAGATTTTAGAAGTGTCTGGAACTCTATTGGCGGGATGTGACATTCTTTCACAAAAAAAATCCATAATTTGGTGTTTCATTGATGGTGGTGAAAAACACTAGCTGTCTCAGGCACTGCTCCAGAATCTCCCATAGTTAGTTCATTGGGTTGATATCTGGTGCCTGAGACTGCCATGGCATATGGTTTACATTGTTTTTATGCTCATCAAACCATTCAGTGACCACTTGTTCCCTGTGGATGGGAGCATGCCCGTGGTTGTAAAAATAATGGCCTGTCCAACATGTTATTACATGACCCTAGGCATGATGTGATGTTAATTGCTTAATTAACTCAAGAACCATACCTGTGTGAAAGCACCAGCTCAAGTATTTCTGTTATTTTGGCAGTTACCTGTTGTAATTGCTTTCACTGATTGCATTGCACAGTCTGTAAACTGTTCATATAATACTGTCATAACATAGAGATTGGTTTATATTACTATAATAAACTGGGTGGTTCGATCCCTGAATGCTGATTGGCTGACAGACGTGTTATATCGAATCAATAAGGCTTGAGGGGGTGTGGTATATGGTCAATATACCACAAACCTCCGAGGTGCCTTATTGCTATTTTAAACTGGTTACCAACGTAATTAAAGCAGTATAAATAAATATTTTGTCATACCTGTGGTATATGGTTTGATATACCACAGCTGTCAGCCAATCAGCAATCAGGATCTCAAAGCAACCAGTTTACAATAGACCGTATATATCACGGGTATGACAAAACTTTATTTTTACTGCTCTAATTACATTGATAACCAGTTTATAACAGTAATAAGGCATCTCTGGAATTTGTGGTATGTGGGCAATATACCACGGCTAATGTCTGTATATAGGCACTCCGTGTTGCGTCGTGCTTAAGAACAGCACTTAGCTTGGTATATTGGCCATATACCACACCCCCTCTGGCCTTATTGCTTAATAACTTTTCTTTATATTATGTATCATATTGTCAAACTCAAATGTAGAAAAAGGCTCTTCCAGTTATGGAATTTAAGAAGCAACATGTGGCCTTTTCCAAATCCTGACAATTTGAAAAATATAAATGCAACATGTAAAGTGTTGGTCCCATGTTTCATGCACTGAAGAAAAAGAATCCCAGACATTTTCCATATGCACAAAATGCTTATTTCTCTCAAATTTGTTTACATCCCTATTAGTGAGCATTTCTCCTTTTCCAAGATAATCCATCCAACTGACAGGTATGACATATCAAGAAGATGATTAAACAGCATGATCATTACACAGGTGCACCTTGTACTGGGGACAATAAAAGGCTGCTTTAAAATGTGCAGTTTTGTCACACAACACAATGCCACAGATGTCTCAAGTTTTGAGAGAGTGTGGACTTGAGATGCTGACTGCAGGAATGTCAACCAGAACTGTTCTCCGAGAAGGTAATATTGATTTCTCTAACATAAGCTACCTCCAGTGTCGTTTTAGAGAATTTGGCAGTATGTCCAACAGGCCTCACAACCGCAGACCGTGTTTAACCACGCCAGCTCAGGTCCTCCACATCCAGCTTCTTCACATGAGGGATCTGCCCTCCAAGGCCCACTCATGGTTGCACCCCTGCCCAGTCATGTGAAACCCATATATCAGGGCCAAATGAATTTATTTTAATTCCCTTATTTCCGTATATGAACTGTAACTCAGAAGAAAAAAGTAGAAATTGTTCCGTTTATATTTTTGTTCAGTTAGTTTAGTTAGTTTGAAGGCTTGTTCATTCAAGAATAGTTAAAGGTTAAATAAAAATACATTAAAAAATAATGTACCCAGCGGAAAAGGTACTGAAAGTTCTAACGTGTAGTGGGCGTGTACACTTAAAGTGAAAATGAACTGAGGTATATAATTGGCCGTGGCCATGATTGGCAGCTTTGGGGATCAAATCAGAGGCACCCTAAATGAAAGGTCGTTTTTTTAAAACCGGTACTATAAAACCAACGACGGCTTGGTATCGTATGGAAGAATCCATCTTGGAGAGCGTTTGCTGGTTGTCTTGTCACTAGGCGATTTGGAGAGATTATTTTCAATTTATTTTATTTGTGTAAGTACTGTAATGTTTTCGGTTTATATGTAAATGTAGTTGTACGATTTAAGTAAAGCCTTAGGTCGTGCAGCCTTAGGTCGTGCAGCCTTAGCATTACGTAACGGTGTCATACTATGGTTCATGCTAGCGGTTTATCTGTGCGATACATTTTATTTTTTTAATAAACAGTATTTGCTGCTCATTATTTTCAGAGGGTGTAAGAGTTGTCACTTTGTTGCAACCGCATTCGATGAGTCGATTTCCGTACGTCGCTTGCATTCTGGCAACATGGCTTTCTGTAAATGTATGGGGGACAATCTTGCCAGCCAAAATGGAGGGACTGTATGCATAGCATAATGGCGAAGCATGTACGGCGAGTGGGTTGCATAATAACCGGTCATTTTATAACAATGTTTCACTTTGCAGGACAAGGGATCCTGATACAACATGTCAGACACGGAGCAACAGTTTATGGAAACATCCGAGAACGGCCATGAAGGCGAGGAGGATTTTAACGGAGCCGAGCCCGCTGACGAGACCGAAGCCCCGAATGAAGGCGAGGCAGAGACCGAAGCCTGCGTAGAAGATAAAACTGCATTAGAGGGAGAAGGCAAAGGGGAGGGAGAAGATTCACAAAATGGTGCCTCGGAGGGGGAAGGCGGACAGATCAACGCCAGCAAAGGCGAGGAGGACGCGGGGTGAGTGTAGAAATGTATTCGAAATATTGTATTCGATCTCGACGGAGCACTTAATGGATTGCATCGCTCCTTTGTTACGTCTGGCTTTGTTGGCGCCATGTGCAGTGCTAAGGGGGGATGGGCCTTTAGTCTCTATGGGATGGGCGAATTCAGCGTAAAAATAACACCCCCTTGCCCGTTTAAACAATCGCGTACAGTGAAAAGATACACCATCTGTTAATTATAGCACATAGGGTTTTTTTCTGATTAAAATTGTTGGGCGTGCATGGCTTTGGACATGCTGTAGTAGGCCCAGCCTTCCTACAGCAGAAATTATGTTCCGTAACACTTAGCGCACTTGTGTTAATCAATCGCCATATTTAATGTGTTAATTTTTTCTTTGCTAGGAAAATGTTTGTTGGCGGACTTAGCTGGGACACAAGTAAGAAAGATCTTAAAGATTATTTCTCTAAATTCGGTGAGGTGACAGACTGCACCATAAAGATGGACCAGCAGACAGGCAGGTCAAGAGGCTTCGGCTTTATTCTCTTCAAAGAGGCAGCCGGTGTAGACAAGGTAAGAAATTACATTTGTCACTTGTATTTATGGGCTGCATATTTCATGCCATTGTGTTTCCATGTGACGTTTTACAGCACTGCAACATCCCTGTGGTTATGCAACTATGTGCCCTTCATTCTCCTAGTTATTCTTCCTCTTTTCAAGGTTCTCGAGCAGAAGGAACACCGACTAGATGGGCGACAGATTGACCCCAAGAAGGCAATGGCCATGAAAAAGGAGCCTGTAAAGAAAATCTTTGTAGGTGGCCTCAACCCAGATACAGAAAAGGAAGTTATCCAGGAGTACTTTGGAACTTTTGGAGAGGTATAGTATCCACATTTCTGTTGCTTTTGGTTGTGTGGTAGTACTGACTTGGTGGTTTTGGTGCTGTGGTAACAGTGATTGTTTAATCTTCCCTTCACATGCAGATTGAGACGATTGAGCTTCCACAGGATCCAAAAACAGAAAAGAGAAGGGGCTTCGTGTTCATCACGTATAAGGATGAAACTCCTGTCAAAAAAGTGCTAGAAAAGAAATTCCATAACGTCAGTGGAAGCAAGGTGAGAATGGATCTCAGTCAAATGCACTGCAAGCCCGTGTGCACTGTCCCTTTTTGTACACAAGTGATTAAGGACGTACAATGTTGCCCACCCACTTTCAAATGGAGCCTTTGATTCATGTAAATGTTATTTTTCTAGTAGTTTCCTCGGAACATGTAACCCTCACATTGTAAATCCATGCAGTGGGTGTTGCAAATGTTTTTTTTTCTGTGGCTGACTTAAGTTTTCATGTTACGATGTGTTCCAGTGTGAGATTAAAATAGCCCAGCCCAAAGAGGTGTACCAGCAGCAGCAGTATGGTGGCCGTGGTGGTGGGGGACGGGGCAGGGGTCGTGGAGGTGAGTATTAACACCAAACATCTGGTGCTGATTTAACCTGGGCAAACTACTTCACAGTCCTAAGAGGAGTTTGGGTTTTAAGACTGCATCTAGTCACTGTATTGATTTGTTCTCAGGTCAGGGCCAGAACTGGAACCAAGGCGGTGGTGGTGGATACAACAACTACTGGAACCAGGGCTACGGTAACCAGGGCTACGGCTACGGTGGACAGCAAGGCTATGGTGGATACGGAGGCTATGGCAACTACGACTACTCCGCTGGATACGGCTATGGGGGTGGCTACGACTACAGTAAGCGATAACCACCCGAAACACAAATGTGAGAAACTTTGTTGGTCCTTGTCGTACGGAAGACACTCAGTCTTTTTCTTTCTTGTCCTCCAGACCAGGGCAATGCAGGCTATGGGAAAACTCCAAGACGTGGAGGCCACCAGAGTAGCTACAAGCCATACTGATCACATGTAGTGCAGGTATGCATTTTTGCATCATCTATGGTGATATGACAATCTAACTGTAACCATTTGTGCCTTTGACTCCAAAATTTCTCCCATCTAGTCTGATCCCATTCAAACGCTTGTTAATGAGGGGGGGGTGGTGAGGGTCTGGAAATCTTTAATAATGGACTCATTCCATGTGCCAACCATTTTAAGATGCATCCCTACAAACACTACTTGATCAATAAGGGTTGAGGTGGTGGTTGCCCCAGCATAAGCATTAGGGCCTTTCTGATGGGGTGCTGGGTATGGCAGCTAGGTGTCATGTCCCCTTTGATGTGCTCCCCCTCTGGAGCAATGTGATTGTAATGTTTAAAAAAATACTAGTTCATAAACATCATGGTGTCCATGTGTGTAATACTAAATGCCATTTGGATATGCTCAGTAACTGTAAGCACCATGTTTCTCTCTTAAGGTCTAAAGTAAATAAGAAAAAAGAAACCCATGGTCCGGCCACAGCGAACATGGGCTCTGGCTTTTCCTTTGGAGTTGGCAGAAATTTGGCCTCATGCCACATATGTACAGATGAAGTGAGGAACTGGGGAAGCAAATGCCACTTCCACTTTTTATTTGATATTGTTTTGTGTCCATTTCCAGAGATGGAAGTGTTATTTTTACTGTACTTTTTGGTACCTTTTTGAATAATGTATTGTATGGTCGTATTTTACATGTCTGCTGGACTTACCAACAAACAGGAGCAGAGCTTTCGTAAGCTTTTCAAATAAACTTTTGTTGGTGTTTCTAGATTTGTAGTTTTTTTTTTTTCTCATGCTGAGTGTTTGATGCGAGTTGCATGGCTTCAGATGTGGGGTGAGGCGACTGGATTAAACTAATCAAAGGTTTCATTGTAAGCTTGTCTAGTGAATGTTTGCAGTTGGCTAGTAGACGATGACAACCAGCATTTGTTTTTTTGGCTTTTAAGGAGTCTTTCCCCCCCTCCCATATTGTCTGCATTTTTAAAGTGGCTACTAGTGTTACAAACAATACAATCCAACCGAGCGCAAGCCTGTTAATGTAAGAGGGCCTTCCCTCTCTCACTGGAAACTCATTCCTCTAGTGTCTTGGGCAAATTGGTAGAAATAAACTTTTGGTTTATATTACACGTGGATCCTTTTGTTATTATTCATAAACCTAATGTTAACTGATTTGTACTGTTAAATGGCTTGTCTTGGTTAAGGTTAAAATCGCTCTGTACGGATGCCTCTTTGGGATGCGGTGGCAGATACTTCGCTGGCAGAGGGAATCGGTCAATGGGGTGAAAGCCGTTCTACGTACATGTCGATTTACTTTCGGAGCTAGCGGATCTTACCCCGCTATGGATCTGAAGTGTAACTACAGTATTTGCTATGGTTCTAGGTGGATAAGGTGATAACAGTAGTCCTCTGGTAAGTGCACTCCTACCCCACTTGTGCTTGTCATTAATAGTCCTTTGATACTTGTGTATAAAGTCACTGTTGCCATGCAATGTTGCAATTATCAAGATCAGCTGGAAGTGTCTTCTCTTCAGTCTGCCTGGGCCAGTGTCCATTCCAAGTTGATGTCCATGATCTCTTTCCTACTGTATCAGTAGTATTTCATTGAGTTCTTAGTACTTTGTTATTCTGTAGTTACCATGTGGTGGGGGAATAGTCTATTTTCACAGAAGTATAAATGTGAGCATCACAAGGTATTTTAAATGTTTTCATTTCATAGCAAAAGTGCATGGTGTTTTGGTAGAGAAATGCATTGCTCTGTTTCTGTCCTTCATGCAGAACCAAAAGCGTGCGGAAATTCCACATGTTAGCTCTAGAGGTGAAATCATTTAGCTTTGTACCCTTAATTGTGGTATGGATCCATGAGATGGGCTTTCTTATGTCTGCAGTCTGTCTTCCTCCAAGATGGCTCCAGGTCTGGTGCTCTGCTTTATGAAATGGTTATCTGGGATCCATGGGATGTCCCACAGATGCTGACTAGCAAGGACCTTTACGAAATCCAAATGTCTGAAATGCACTTTAACAGTTAATCTACTAGAGTACTTGACACTATCCACACCGCTACCTGACTGTGACCAAATCTTACTGTCTGATGCAATTAAATATTTCTACAGGGTTGTAAACCTTAGCTGTCTCCATTGTCCAGTTTTTGTCTGGGGGGGGTTTAATATTTGTCAACAGGTTCTGCTGTACCTGCTTTGCTGGTGTTGAGTAAGTGTCATTGGCCTGGACCAACCCCTATTCCCATATATTGTGTTGGCTGATAAAGGTATCAGTTTCCTTCAGTTCTGAGAACACTGCAGTAGGTTAGGGGGACTAAGATTAGCTGTGGGATGTTCCGATCACCTGTGAGTAATAAACTGATTTGAGTGTCCTGTAATATGCTTCATTCAAGGCTGCAGGGTTAGTGTCCCAATCGCCCATGAGAATGGGGTGTATCCTGTATGCCACCAGCTCTGCGTCCTCCATACTGAAGCACATGGGAGGCTTAAACTTGACTGTTCTCCCAGGGGCTTTCTGTGCTGACCCAGATATGCTCTTTCAGTCAAACAGGAAAGGATATTTCTGCTTGCACCTTTAAAGGTAATGTTAAGATTTATTTGAAAAAGCTTAAGCCCACAATCAGCCCATTAGCTCTGACCATCTCCATGCCCACAACCACTTCAGCCAGTATCTCAGAATGCAAGGTTGGCTGCATGGTCTTATGTAAGTAGTCAATGGTTACTAGAGACCAAGGGTGCGTTCCCCTGCTCAGACGTTGCATGCATCAACCAATGGTCTTCGACTGCCTTTGAACACCAGATTGCTATAATGTGGTTGGCTGATATGTAAAATATCTATCCAGGTGTTGTAAGATCTGGCATGTGTCAGCAGTGCCTGGGCCAAGGAACACGGTCATTACCTAAACACAATTCTGGCCATAATTCTCCTGCCGGATGTCTCCAATGATTGGATGTTAGGTCTGTAGCTGCGTCAGCAGGTCCAATAGGTGTCCTCCAACTTGTGAGTTCCCACTCAGGTCCACAATCACGTCCACTGACGCTGGGTGTCTGCCAAACTGCAGTCACAGGAAAGCCACAAATCATGATTAGGGATGAGACTCCTAATTTGAGTTGCACATATCAGGGTTTATTGGTTGTGTACACAGATGCAGTGCAGTAAACAAAAATGTACATTAATTTTTGTGCACTACACCTTATTTTGTAAGAATATATATAGGGGCTCCCGAGTGGTGCAGCGGTCTAAGACACTGCATCTCAGTGCCAGAGGTGTCACTACAGACCCTGGTTAGATTCCAGGCTGTATCACAACCGGCTGTGATTGGGAGTTCTATAGGGTGGTGCACAATTGGCCCAGGGCCGTTAGGGTTTGGCCAGGGTAGGTCATCATTGTAAATAAAAATTTGTTCTTAACTGACTTGCCAAGTTAAATTAAGGTTACAATTTTTTTAATGGGTAGTAACAGCAACTACTAGTCTCTCACTGTGAAAGTACTCCACTTTGTTGGCTGTGAAGGCCCCAGCTCTCTCCACTATGGTTACCATACATGCCAGGGGATGCCCGTTACCCATCACCTTGGTCATTATGTCATGGCAGAAGTCTTCACCTCGTCTGCCACAAACACTCCCCTTGAAGAGCACACATATCTGTAGAGAGATACCAACAGAGCAAAGCTTTTATTATGCACAATGACTTTGATCCTAACTCGTGAGGATTTGGCTGTTGGACCTAGTCTTTGCTGATGAGAGAATGGTACAGTATAATAGTACACTGATATCGTATGCTCCGAGGCAGTACCTACTCTGTTACTTTGGTTGAGTATCGTTTGGGCAAGAAGATGACTGGGCAACGACTTAATGAAAAATGGTGAAACCTGTGGTTCATGTCCATATTGAGAGAGTATACCCATAGATTTAGAACACAACTAATAAGCATTGTTACACTGTTACTACACTATCAGCATTACACACTGCTCTGTGTCCAAATGTAGACTTCTGTTCTCCTCGTCCACGCACTACTGTATTTGCTGTAGCTTGCGACCTTGTTGGTGCACCTGGTCTATCACGTCCTCCACAGTATCTGCATATGTCTGGGCTGGGTTGGTTGTCTCTACACACCTCTACAGGTGTCTGCTACAGGGGCCTGTAAGAATGAAGTGGAGTGTAATGCCAGTATCCGCTTTTTATAGCACAGTCACCAAGGAATAGAGGCATGCAATATGTATCCTCTTGCACACCATGTAAAGCCACTCTTTCTGTTCTGTCAGTTTCCAGAACTTGTATGGACATATCGATAAGTGAAGTCAGGTGCCCATGATATGGAAGAGGATAGGGAAAAAGAGGGAAGGTGTACCTTTAAAGAGAGAATCTATTGAGACATGCATTTGAAAAGGTAGCAGAACATTATGTGTTTAAAGTGTGATATTTGAGAAACCTTACTGGTCAAACAATGTCTTCATGTTGGGTTCCAAGTGTAATGCTAGATCATTGGCCTCTGAACTGTTGGAGACATATACACACACAGGCAAGAAAAAGTCTGTGAACCCTTTGGAATTACCTGGATGTCTGCATAAATTGGTCCTCAAATTTGATCTGATCTTCATCTAAGTCACAACAATAGACAAACAGTCCTCTTAAACTAATAACACAAACAATTATACGTTGTCATGTCTTTATTGAACACACTGTTTAAACGTTCACAGTGTAGGGTGGGAAAAGTATGTGAACCCTTGGATTTAATACTGGTTGACCCTCCTTTGGCAGCAATAACCTCAATCAAATGTCTGTAGATGCGGATGAGACCTGCACAACGGTCAGGAGGAATTTTGGACCATTCATCTTTTACAAAACTGTTTCAGTTCAGCAATATTCTTAGGATGTCTGGTGTGAACCGCTGTCGAGGTCAAGCCACATATTTAAAAAAAAAATAATAATATCAGGTTGAGGTCAGGACTCTGACTGGGCCATTCCAGAAGGTGTATTTTCTACTGTTGAAGCCATTCTGTTGATTTACTTCTGTATTTTGGGTCATTGTCCTGTTGCATCACCCAACTTCTGTTTAGCTTCAACTGGCGGACAGATAGCCTTACATTCTCCTGCAAAATGTCTTGATAAACTTGGGAATTCATTTTTCCGTCGATGATAGCAAGCTGTCCGGCCCTGAGGCAGCAAAGCAGCCCCAAACAGTTGGGATGAGGTTTTGATGTTGGTGTGCTATGCCTTTCTTACTCCACTCAACGGTTTGCATGTTCCTTCCAAACAACTCAACTGTAGTTTCATCTGTCCACAGAATATTTAGCCAGTAGCGCTGTGGAACATCCAGGTGCACTTTTGAAAACTTCAGACGTGCAGAAGTGTGTTTTATGGACAGTAGTGGCTTCTTCCGTGGTGTCCTCCCATGAACACCATTCTTGTTTAGTGTTTTACGTATCATAGACTCGTCAACACACATGTTAGCACGTTCCAGAGATTTCTGTAAGTCTTTAGCTGACACTCTAGGATTCTTCTTAACCTCATTGAGCATTCTGCGCTGTGCTCTTGCAGTCATCTTTGCAGGATGGCCACTCCTAGGCAGAGTAACAACAATCCTGAACATTCTCCAGTCACAGACAATTTGTCTTACCGTGGACTGATGAATATCAAGGATTTTAGAGATACTTTTGTAACCCTTTCCAGCTTTATGCAAGTCAACTTTATGCAATCTCTTTTGTTCAAGGCATGATTCACATCAGGCAATGCTTCTTGTGAATAGCAAACTCAAATGTTGTGTGTGTTCTTTAATAGGGCAGGGCAGCTATCTCCAATCTCATCTCATTGATTGGATTCCAGGTTAGCTGACTCCTGACTCCAATTAGCTTTTGGAAAAGTAATTAGCCTAAGGGTTCACATATTTTTTCCAACCTATACTGTGAATGTTTAAATTATATATTCAATAAAGACAAGAAAAATACAATAATTTGTGTGTTATAAGTTTAAGCACACTGTGCTTGTCTATTGTTGTGACTAAGATAAAGATCAGATCAAATTGTATCACTAATTTATGCAGGGCTCACATTTCTTCTTGCCACTGTATATAATAATATATACATATATACTGCTCAAAAAAATAAAGGGAACACTAAAATAACACATCCTAGATCTGAATGAATGAAATATTCTTATGAAATACTTTTTTCTTTACATAGTTGAATGTGCTGACAACAAAATCACACACAAATTATCAATGGAAATCAAATGTATCAACCCATGGAGGTCTGGATTTGGAGTCACACTCAAAATTAAAGTGGAAAACCACACTACAGGCTGATCCAACTTTGATGTAATGTCCTTAAAACAAGTCAAAATAAGGCTAGGTAGTGTGTGTGGCCTCCACGTGCCTGTATGACCTCCCTACAACACCTGGGCATGCACCTGATGAGGTGGCGAATGGTCTCCTGAGGGATCTCCTCCCAGACCTGGACTAAAGCATCCGCCAACTCCTGGACAGTCTGTGGTGCAACGTGGCGTTGGTGGATGGAGCGAGACATGATGTCCCAGATGTGCTCAATTGGATTCAGGTCTGGGGATCGGGCGGGCCAGTCCTTAGCATCAATGCCTTCCTCTTGCAGGAACTGCTGACACACTCCAGCCACATGAGGTCTAGTATTGTCTTGCATTAGGAGGAACCCAGGGCCACCTGCACCAGCATATGGTCTCACAAGGGGTCTGAGGATCTCATCTCAGTACCTAATGGCAGTCAGGCTACCTCTGGCGAGCACATGGAGGGCTGTGCGGCCCCCCAAAGAAATGCCACCCCACACCATGACTGACCCACCACCAAACCGGTCATGTTGGAGGATGTTGCAGGCAGCAGAATGTTCTCCACGGCGTCTCCAGACTCTGTCATGTCTGTCACGTGCTCAGTGTAAACCTGCTTTCATCTGTGAAGAGCACAGGGCACCAGTGGCGAATTTGCCAATATTGGTGTTCTCTGGCAAGTGCCAAACGTCCTGCACGGTGTTGGGCTGTAAAAGCACAACCCCCACCTGTGGACGTCGGGCCCTCATACAACCCTCATGGAATCTGTTTCTGACCTTTTGAGCAGACACATGCATATTTGTGGCCTGCTGGAAGACATTTTGCAGGGCTCTGGCAGTGCTCGTCCTGCTCCTCCTTGCACAAATACGGAGATAGCGGTCCTGCTGTGGGGTTGTTGCCCTCCTACGGCCTCATCCACGTCTCCTGATGTACTGGCCTGTCTCCTGGTAGGGCCTCCATGCTCTGGACACTACGCTGACAGACACAGACCTTCTTGCCACATCTCGCATTGATGTTCCATCCTGGATGAGCTGCACTACCTAAGCCACTTGTGTGGGTTGTAGACTCCGTCTCATGCTACTACTAGAGTGAAAGCACCGCCAGCATTCAAAAGTGGCCAAAACATCAGCCAGGAAGCATAGGAACTGAGAAGTGGTCTGTGGTCACCACCTGCAGAACCACTGCTTTATTGGGGGTGTCTTGCTAATTGCCTATAATTTCCACCTGTTGTCTATTCCATTTGCACAACAGCATGTGAAATGTATTGTCAATCAGTGTTGCTTCCTAAGTGGACAGTTTGATTTCACAGAAGTGTGATTGACTTGGAGTTACATTGTGTTGTTTAAGTGTTCCCTTTATTTTTTTTAGCAGTATATATATATATATATTACATTATTCTTCCTATATATTGTAAACCAATATATATTACATTATTGTTCCTATATCTTATGCAGATGTCATTGGGGTTATGTTGCAGGAGAACTTCAGGTTGTGGCCTTATCCTGAGTTGACAGAATAGAAGACACAGCTTTTCGGGCAGAGTGGCAGCGAGGAGTTCGGCATTCTGTACTATAATGTCGTGCAGGAAGCGTGAAGCGTGAATTGGCTTTCAGATGCTCCGTCTGCACCGTGGCTGCTTGCGTGATGCTGGGATGACAGTGACCCCACTATATGTGCAACAACGATCCACTTACCACTAGGAGGCACTGTTGTGTTGATTATGTTCAAAGGGCTTTGGATCGTGTCCTTTGCCGCTGTGTCACAAAATACACCGAATACAACAGAATACTTGTCAAATATGCCAATAAGATGCCTTAAAGGAATGTCACCGATAGATTTGTCTCTTACTGTGCTGAACTTTGCTGATACAGTCCAAATACGAATTGCCATTCTCGTCATACAAATACTGTCCTCTGAATCTAAGAATCTGCAAGACTGCCTAGGAAAGACATAATGCACCCAAATTACATTTCAATGTATTCATACTACAGTGACCCTGGTTTACAAGCGTCAAGGGTTGATCTTCTTCAAGTCATGCAGTTACATACCCAATCAGTTTATTTTGCGTTGCAATATGCTCTTCTTTACTGAATGTTTCCAAAGCCACTCTCCACTGCTTTTCGCTTGCTTTATACTACGAAGTTAAATGGAACTACAGACTCGAGTTGTGTTTTCCGCTATTGGCATTACGTTCATGTGTATTTTCAACTACGCATGCGTCAGTCTGTTTGTAGCCATTACTTATGGAGTATTTTCAAGAAACGAAGTGTCTGTCTTTTGGTATAAGGGGAATCTAGCATTTTAGTTATTTCCCATGCAAAAACTGGAATAATGCTTTTGTTATCATGGTTCATAGCACACTTATCATCACAACAACAACAAAAATCTTCCAAACTACACTACCCAGAGTTCAAAACATGTTTTTGTAGCGCTGGGATCTCCCGGGCACACGCTGTAGTATTGGTAGAATACATGTTGCTGGCCTATTATCTCTGAAAAATGCATGTACTCAATGTTTTGATCTTAATTTTAATCTTACATTTTTGTCTTGTTTTCCAGAACATCGCCCTCGCCTGCCGGAGGGTTATACTAAATATGTATATGTGGTTATACGCTAGGTACTTTCAGCAAGATGCTAGTTTTTCATATTCAATCATCAAAAGCAGAACGTTTCTCAAGTTGAAGATGTAATTTTATTTTTTGGAGAAGATATAGAGTTAATTCATATATAGATTGTAATACAACATATTTGGTGTAATAAAAATACACGCATTTAGACGTTTCAACCACCCCTTTTTAATGGTTTCTTCCTATGGCTATATAATCGGTGCAATGTCATATTCTTTCCGGTGCTGCTTTCGGTTGCTAAGGAGACGCGGTGGGCAGGTAAATTCGTCTTCATCATCGAGCTAGCTTGTTTTCAAAGCACAATCTGGGTTTGCTGTCAATAATTAACATTATTATATTGTTAGGAAAATGGCTTCAGGTACTTTGACAATTAAATATGTAAGCATGGTAACATAGTTAAAAAGCTGGCAAACAGCTGAATGATAAGATGTATCCCATCTAGACATAAACCCTTATGTCAGAATTTACTATTCGTAGCAGGTTAGGATAATTAATCTTAACAGATTTGGAGATTTGGGTTAAATTTAGGTAAAGGCTTAGGGTAAATGAAACCTTTGACGTCAATTTGACAAACTGTTACACATCTCGCAGTAACCGTGAAGGACGGTCACTTCCACGGGCTGCTGCTTGTTCATGCTAGCTAGAGTTAGCTTGCTAGCTTAGCTACTGTTACCTGGACAGCTAACTAGACATGCCTGTGGAGATCCCAGTGACTGTATTTGAAAGGTGATACAACAATGTGTAAGCCAACACGGACAGCCTAGTTAGCTAACGTTAGTTTGCCACAGCTTGCAACCTGTGACGTTAATCATTGTCAGATGCCTTTTGCAACAAGCATTCGCTGCTAGCGATGTATTTGGGTTATTGATGACCAACTTAACTAATTTTGTTTGGAAGTTGCTTGTAAACTAGCTATCCCCATATTGCTACTAATTATTCATAGCATGCAACAATCCGATGTCATAACATTTGTTGTAGGTCTGGCTTGCCTAGTAGCCAGTTGATATTTACATTAGTAACCAACGTTAACTATAATCTAGCTCAATCAGAATATTGAGGACTGAGCTAACGTTACTGGAAGTCTCCGGCTAGTCGGTTTACCAAGCAAGCACTCTTATTTTTGATTTGAGACTTTCTTGGCTTTGATAACATCCCAAAGTAGTTGCCTACTAGCTGGGTTGTCAGAACCTGATAATGTATTTTTAAACAGTAACGTTATATTAGTTAACCAAACTCTAAAGGTTAGTCTGTGAGTGGCACACGTGCCATTTAACTCAAACTTAATGTATCAATTAAATGTCCACGCACGTTTTAGTCATTGGCATTTCTAACTGCTTGGTAGGTTTGAAATCTAATGTTTATTTGTGATGGTTCTCACACACACTAAGTCAAAGTTCTGTGAGATGGCTAGTCCATATTTAGTGCTACCCACAAAATAATGCTCTTGCCACATAGCCCTACGCACTTAAAGCAACAGTAGCTCCCCATAGTGCCCAAAACCAGGAAGAGACCTTGCCCGTAGTCATCTACACTGAAACAAAAATCTAAACTGCAACATTTAGTGTTGGTTTCATGAGCTGAAATAAATTAGCCCTGAATTTGTTTATACGCACAAAGGACATATTTTTCTCCAGTTTTGTGCACAAATCCCTGGGCATTTCTCCCTTTGCCAAGGTGATCATCTACCTGACAGGTGTCATATCAAGAAGCTGATTTAAACAGCATGATAAATACACAAGTTTACCTTGTACTGGGGAAAAAAGGCCACTTTAAAATGTGCAGTTTTGTTACACCACACAATGCCACTGATGTCTCAAGTTGAGGGAGTGCGCAATTGGCATGCTGATGGCGCCGACCGACATGGCAGCTCTGCTTCTAGATCCTAAGCAACTTCGCTTGTTAGATACTACTGCACTGTTGGCGCTAGTGACACAAGCATTTTGCTACACCCACAATAACATCTGCTAAAAATGTGTATGTGACCAATAACATTTGCTTTTGACTGCAGGAATTTCCAGAGTTCTTGCCCGATTAATATTTATATATATTTTCCCAGATTGTCTATTAGACTTTATGTAGTATGTGTGTGTATATAGTCAGGATAAGAGACTATTATAAACAGGACATGCATGCTTGACAATACATTATGCATCATAATGAATTTCTGCTATGCCACAATAAACATCAATAAGAGTTGGATGAAACAAAGTTAAACAAATGCCTATATGCGGTAGTTGACAAATCGTGACAATGTAATCATTATTAAGACTATTCCAACTCGTGATATAATACAATGTAACTCCAAGTTTTCCTTGCCAGAGATTTTAATGTTAATTTCTTTATCATAAGCAGCCTCTGTCATTTTAGAGAATTTGGCATAACGTCCATCCGGCCTTGTGTATGGCGTTGTGCAGGAGCGAGCTGTTTTCTGTGCCCTGTGGTGGTGGGGTTATGGTATGGGCAGGCATAAGCTATGGATGAAGAACGCAATTACACTTTATTGATGGCTATTTGAATAGACGGAGATACCGAGACATGATCTTGAGGCCCATTGCTGTGCTGTGCTCTGCTTCACCTCATGTTTCTGCATGATAATGCACAGCCCCATGTCGCAAAGATCTGTACATAATTCCCTGAAGCTGAAAATGTCCTTCTTCCATGGCCTGCATACTCACCAGACATGTCACCTGTTGAGCATGTTTGGTATGCTCTGGATTGACATGTATGATGGCATGTTCCAGTTCCTGCCAATATCCAGCAATGTCGCACAGCCATCGAAGAGGAGTGGGACAACATTCCACAGACCACAATCAACAGCCTGATCAACTCTATGTGCTGCATGAGGCAAATGGTGGTCACACGCGATACTGACTGGTTTTCTGATCCACGCACCTAATATTTTGTTGTGACCAATAGATGCAAATCTGTATTCCCAGTTGTGAAATCCACAGATTAGGGCGTCATTTATTAATTTAATTTGACATATTTCCTTATATGAACGGACTCAGTAAAA
The DNA here is from genome assembly GCF_021184085.1 of Oncorhynchus gorbuscha. Lineage (NCBI taxonomy): Eukaryota > Metazoa > Chordata > Actinopteri > Salmoniformes > Salmonidae > Oncorhynchus > Oncorhynchus gorbuscha. The sequence goes on from NC_060195.1 coordinate 27,681,724, forward strand.
TCTTTGAAATGATTGCATGTTGCGTTTATTACAATTTTGTTCAGTATACATTGAGATGACTACATAGGAAAACAGAAGCTGTTTATCAAGTGCTAGTTTTATAGATGCCCTTTGGTTTTGGTACCATTGTGAACTAGATTTACAGAACAGTTCAAAGGTTGGAATGACTAGTCAAGCATGTTGTATCTGGACTTATTTGGTGTGGGACTGTATAGGCCTTAGCAGAGTCAGTTTGTCCCCATAGGGTGTGTCTAGTTCCAATTACTGTTACATCTGTTTAAAAGCTGACCGACTCTGGTATTTGCGTGCAAAAAAAATGCATGGTGTGGAATGTATCAGTGAACTCTATGAACTGGCACCTTGTTTAACTCTGGTGCTGTGCTCCTTGTTTGCATATTGTTTGTCCTTTGTGCTGGTCATTTTAAGCTTCTTCTAGTCCTGTTGTCCACTTTCTCTTCCCCCTTTTGTGTCTCTCACAGTGCAGGCATAATGTGCCTTTGGCCCCACTCCCTCTCAATTTCCCACACTTCCTCCCCCTCTTTTCCACATTCTCCCTCCCCATTTCATTCTCCTCATAGCACTCTACAGTGGCACACTTATAACTTGAAATGGACCCAGTGAACTATAATGTAGGCTATTCCCCAAAAACTTGAGTCTGTTTGAATAACTTCCATCTCTGAGGCAGCTAGACGGTTGGCTAGTCGGTTTCCTAGCCTGTGATATTGCTCAGCTCTGTTATCTGTGAGGTCTGCAGAACACACTCGTTAGGCGTTCACACTAACTCCTTCTTGGGGTTTTCTCATCTCACAAACTGTGTAAACATAGCTGTGTGTTTTTACAGTGATCTGTGCCGATGAGTTTCGCAACCTCATTATTTGACATCTTTTAAGAGGATTAAGTAATGCCACAACGATTCATATTAGGTTTAAACACACTTTCCTGTAAGGACCCAAAGCACAGCTGAGAGATTAGAAGATGGACAATAAATTGGGAAATCCTTTGACTTGTTTTTCTGGGGAAATTGATTCATGCTCAAAGTAATTCTGTATCTGATGCTATGATTTCTGGTAAAATGAGTCATGTGAACAAGTGTTTACTACTCATTATTAAATGCTGTCCTTTCTTCAGTTGAGGTGAACATAATGATGATCGTTTCTCAGTGAGCTTGGAAGGGTCTGTCTGGCCGGTTGCGGTGCGGAGGGGACGCCACATACCTCGCCAGGAGTCTGACGGCCTAAGCAAACACACCCCCTTCCTCCGCGAGCCGCCATGGTGACTCTCATCACAGAGCAACTCCGCAAACAGAATCTGGAGGAGCCCCCTTACCACAGGGCTTTCTCTCTCAACGTGGTGAGCATGCCATGTGACACAGGTTGTTGTATAGCACTTCTTCCATAAGGAATTACCTTTGCCATAATGGTTGCCTTAGTCATTTTAATTCCCCTCTTCATTGTTGTGTTTCAGTCATTGCCTGAAGTGGGTTCCAGCCCCACTGTGTGTTGGCGCGGGTGTGGGTTGACTCCAGGTAAGGATCCATTTAATTCCTGAAGCTTTTTTTAAAGGGCCTCATTCAAAGATCAGGTTAAATCATTAACTGGGGGAAGGGCCTCCTTTGATTCCCATCTTTGGTTTATTTCACTTTCAGAGAGCAGTTGGTCTATGTTCCCATCCTCCAAGACCCACCTGCAGGATGCCTCTGTCCTGTCCTCCCTGGACCCACTGGGAACACCTTTCCCTCTCCCCAGCACCTCTGTGACAGACCTGTCCCTGCAGAGCTCTCCTCCGCCGCCTCCTCCTCCCAAACGCCACTGTCGCTCCCTGTCTGTCCCTGAGGACCTGTCCCACTGCCGCAGCCCCTGGCGCCCCAGCGCCTCCAAGATCTGGACCCCGGTCAAGCGCCGCTGCCACAGTGGAGGGGGTGTGGCCTGCATGGGTGTTGGCTCCTTGGTTGGTTCCATACCCCTCCGAGGCCCCAGCTCCTCCCTCACCTCCTCCCTACACTCCTCCTCCAGCCCCACTTTCTTCAGCCTGGCCATGTCCCCTGACTCCCCTCTCCCCTGGGGCTGTCCCTGGGACCATAATGATCTGCCCAGGGGAGGCTGCACTGGCTTCTTCCCCGCCCCCTCCTCCTGCTCCTCCTCCCCCGCCTCGCTGGGTTCCTGTCGGCCCTTGCTGCAACGCCGCTTCTCTCTGTCCCCTGTGCACGTCCTGCCTCCCCAGCCCTCCCCCTCTCCTGCTCCCGGGCTTGTCCCACACTACCCTTCGATGGAGCCCCTGGCCCCCTCTCCCTCCTCAGCCTGCAGTTCCCCGTCATCCTCGAGGTGCGACCTACCCCCCTGTCTCCCACGCTGCCACTCTCAGCCCTGTGACCTGCGTAAGCCAGGCCTAAAGAGACGCCATGATGCGGACACCCTGCCCTACTACGTCAGGCCTGGCCTGGACTTCAGCAAGATGACTCCGGTGAGCTTGGTGAGATGTACAACCGTTGTAAGGCCTATTCAGAAATGCAGTGGATCCAAAACAACAACACAAAATGCATAACTTTGGTAGAAACTGCTCATAGTTGTCCTTTTGTCACTTGCTTGAGAGTAGCAGGGGGCCTAAAGCAGCCCTTTATCTCTCAGCTCTCCTGCTTCTCTCCCCACAGACCAGAGTTTTTGTGGGGAACTTGGGCTCATTAGCCAGGAGAAGTGGGGCCACTGGTTCTGACTCCCCCTCATGAGCCAGAACTACTGCATTCACATTCCTGTCCCAGCCAGACCGGACCAGTCTGGGTTTGGGTTCAGGGTGCGGCATTGTTGGTACTGTGCTGCCTGGCCATGGAACCTCATTGCCCTGACCAGCGGCGTGTGTATTTTGGGGCTGACCCTTGCATTCCTGTGTGTCCAATCGTTGATATATGCCTGATCTCGTCCACCAGCCGGCTCTGTCGAACCGTCTGGTTTCAACAGCGCCACAGAAAGGGACTTGAATGAAGTCTATGGCAGGCGTGGACGAAGCAACACATTTGCATGAGCTAAAGTCTCAGTCCACCATCTAGCGTAAACCCTTTAGAACCTCCCCTTACATAGTGGACTTTGATTTAAACAAAGTGAGTTTGTAAAAATCTGAAAGTAAACATCTTAGAAGTAGTTTTCGTATATAAACTTTATATACCCGAATTCCAAATCAATTGGCCTTTGCAAAAATATGGTCAATGTGATGGAACATTTTTCTTTTGATTTGGTGATTTTCTACATTTTTCAGTCTCCTCTGTAGCAGGGTCCTTCCCTCTGTAGCAGGGTCCTTCCCTCTGTAGCAGGGTCCCAGCTGTTGCAGGGTCCTTCCATTTACATTTAAGTCATTTAGCAGACGCTCTTATCCAGAGCGACTCCCTCACCTGACTTTATTTGAAGCCACACTCCTTCCAAGTCCCACTCTGTTGCAGTGTTACCAGGTTCTCTATATGCGGTAGCAATTGAGCCTGGGGGACGAGATTTTGTCAATGCCCAACGTCTTGCCATTATGGACATCCACCACCCCAGCCATGTATATTTAACCACTGCTACGCACTTCCTGCTCTGGGGAGTGATGTCATCACTTTTTCTCACTGGTGTATTTTTCTCCTTTTTTTTCCTTCTCATTCCTGGTTGGTTTGTTTGGCCTTCTGGAGGTGTGACTGGAGCTGCTGCTGGGTCTGCAGCCAGCTGGTGGTGTCTCCTTGTGTCATGTTTTAAGATGGTGGGTTGTTGTTCATGAAATGGTTGCCTTTCTAGTATAACAAAACCAAGGGAGAGCTCAGTTGGCTCTGACTGGGGTCTCGGGAGCAGGATGAATGGGGAGGGGGGCTCGTGGTCTGCATGTACAGATACATAAATGTATGCTTTGCATAGACCAGTCTCATTTGAAAGGTGGACATTCTCACCAGGGCTTGACAATAAAATAAATCATTTTTAAAAATCCCTTTGGACAAGTAGGACTTTTTTCTCTTAAATTCTGTAACACCATTTTGACATGAATTGATGCAAGGAACCGCTTTACAAAATAAAACAGTCTACGGTTCAGAACTGACCAACCAAGGCACGTTTTAAAAAGGCGATGAGGCTGGTGTAACTGATAAGACTGTTTTTAGTGTAACTTTTCTCCATTGTATTATAAGCTCAACAATGCGCACATGGTTGTAGGCTTTCTGTCAATGTTCCAAAATGCAATTATCAGGAAAACAGTTTTCAAAAGCACATCGCATGCATAAACAGTTTTCATGTGACGGTACTGAAAATAATCATTCGGAATTAAGGGGAGCTCAAAATATGCATTTAACTAGCATAGGTTACTAATATGGCTAGCATTATGCCTTTGGCTGCTGGACAATAAAATTTTGCTTTGAAAAATAATTTGGGAGGACAAGCATTTCAACTCATGGTATTATGAATAACTACAAACATTTAGACGCTTTTGGCATGTTTCTTAATTAGTAAGGCTCAATATTACCATTATTGTATTGCTAGAGCAACTTTGACAAGCTCACAATTTAGAGTGCATGGCTAGTTGAGTTGCAGAAAGCCCTCCTGAAATGCCTGCACACATCTGCCTTCATGGGTGTTAGCCTATTAGATTCAGCTGAAGCTGAGTTGTGTGGCTCAACTTGTTTTTCTGGGAAATGCTGAAGATACTAAATATTTCTGTTCTGTGTGTAGATTCGTAGTGGGGAGCCCCTGGTGTGTGGAGCGGCTGTCTACATGGGGCTAGAGCCTGTTCCAGGGGACTTCAGAGGAGCCTTCTCCCCTGCAGACCTGGGAAGAACCAGCATTGGACCGTTGAGTGAAAGTGAGGAAGAGAACATAAATATGGGTGCGCAAGAGGCCGGGCAGCAGAGCGTGTTTGAGAGAGACTGCACAGAACTGGACTTGAACCTCATTGAGGAGAATTGAAAGTTTCTTGGTGCTCCGTGTGTGATTGACAGCATTCATCGGCGTATTCGCATTACACCCCCCACCCCGGCCGAGCCCACGGGAACCTGCTGCCTTCAAAGGGGCCACATTAGGTGCCCTTCATATCACTGGCTGACTATAGATTAATAAGGCTCAATTTTACCATTCGTGTAATGCTAGAGCAACTTTGACAAGCTCACGATATTCAGCATTTCAGGACAATGATGTTCTGCCTGTCCATACTCTGTGGGTAAATGTGTCTACCCAGAAACACAATGGAGATGGCTAAGACATGATGATTTCTGAAGGTCATACTGTAATAGCCGCTTTCTAATAATCCGGGTAGTAACGCGCTACCACTACTATAATTATAAAAATGATGCAGTTTGCTTGCGATGGACACTCCTGTCGGCAGGATACATTCCTGAACGTATGGCCAGTTGAGTTGCCAAAGGTCCCCTGAAAAGCCTTCACACATCGGCTTTCATGGGTGTAGGCCGAACGCTCTGATGTGTTTGATTTGGCCCAGTGGAATACCCACACACCTGTAAAGGGAATCTAGGAGGGACCCATGTGCTTTCCTCATAGCTGGCAAATTTATATTTTGCTGCTTCTGTTTCCCTTAGTACTTAGACAATGCATTAATTTGTTTTCCACAATTGGCTGAATTAAATATTGTACATGAATCATGTACAAAGCAGGTGTTTCTGCTTGAATGGTTTTTGTTCATAACATCCAGATGTTTTCTTCTTGGTCTCCCATAGAAATGGAACCTTTAGTCTGTCCATTCTGCTTCAGTTCCCCACTAATGAACAGATTACACTTGCACTGTAATAGGATTAGAATAATTAACTTGACGCTGCAGTTGGATCCTTTAGGGCACAATGTAATGTACTGTACAGTGGTCACCTGTGGAAACCATTTTGTATGAGTGGATGACTGTTTAGACGGGTAGCTCAATTCTGAATTTCATTTAATTAAAAAATATATATATATTCAAATGAGGTTTTTTTTGACCAATCTGATGTTTTCACAGCAATCTTTTTCAGAGCTGATTTGATTGGTCAAAATACCAGTTGGTGAAGAAAAAAAATATCAATTTGGCTGCCTGTCCAAACGCAGCATTAGTGTGTGTGAGAAGGAACCAGTAGATGCAGAGGATTGGTGGCCTTTCGAGAGATTATTTTTATTGTATGTTTTCAGATGGAAATGTCTATTTACACTTTGTGTACAAATAAAGTTTATTAGAGAATAATTTTGCAAAAAAATCTCATTGTTTTGGTTTCTTTCAATCAGCAATGTTTTGAAGATGGTGTGTGTTTGCATATTTATAGGTGTCAAATGGGATCACCTAGGAAGACAGGTTTATTTATGTAACATGTTTGATTCCAAGATTGACAACATCCACCTGAGAATGGCGCCTCAGTCTAGTAGTCTAGCCTCAAGTAAATTCGTGAAGCATACAGAGAGCATAGGTTACATTGACTATAGTGACATCTGGTGGTCACTCGGTTATCTAAACATTCTAAAGATTGTTTCTCAATGATCTGTCCAGAGGTATTTTATTCGAGTAAGACCTGTGGGGGGGGGGGGCATGTTTGTTTGAAAGGAAAAATACAAACGATATGATACATTGCTCTATATTCATTAACTTAGGGCAGTAACCCTGTTAAAAAAAAACATTTCCTCTGCAGAACTTTGCACGATAAATCGTAATAGTTTATCCAGACCATAGTAAACATGAAGTACACTTTATGGAGAAAGCCAATGGGTGTGCTGTCTGTCCACCGCCATGGAAGGTGAGGGCGCTCTGCCTTCCCCTCCTAAAACAGTGCACTGGTACCTCTCACTCTGCCCGTCACGTTGTGTACGGCGGCCTGACCCCCCATGAACCTGCGACTTCCTCTTTCTGAGATTTCATGGCGATCGGGAGAGAGGGAAGACCACCGACGCACGCAAACTGTCCAGACACCTCAACACGACTGAAAGACATTTCTTGGGGTAATTAATCCACCGCTCTTGCGTTACTAGGTTACCGGGGTAGCAAATGACGCGTGCCTAACGTGCACGTTGTGGATATCCACGTTTCCCAGTGTTCTTGTGCTACTGCATTTCAGATATTCACATTGTAGCGCCATTCGCTGATAGCGAATCGGACGAAAATGGGCTCCCCTGTACGCATCTCTCACACGCAGTATATCTAGCAAGCAAGCTAACTTGCGATGCTAACCATCCAACCGTAGATTGATATGCTTGATAAAATAAACAAGCCACCAGAAGGTTGAGAACTTAATGTGTATTTTTGGGATGGTTACAGGGCGGTTTGTTTAATTGAAATATGATTCCTATCGATCAGAATTTGTTTTTCTGGCACGGTTAGCTGCCTAGTTAGCTAATGTTCGTTAGTTGGCTAACTAGCTAACGTTCGCTAACTAGCCAGATGCGGTAACGGCCGTTATCAGTAGCCATCTAGATAGCTAGTTAACTAGTTAGCATAGCGTATTCTGCAGAGTTTTGAAACTTGTAGCTAGTTGTTCAATTCTGAAGGGATAGTGAAATGTAGTTAGGCCTAAACTTTGGCAGCCACATGTGGTAATGGTTTTGGCTTGCGAAACACTGTATTCAATACTTTGTATCAATGATATCAAAACTGCCATTGTTTCTATAAACCGCACTGTCTGTTGATAACTTCGTGATGGGTTTCAAGATGTTTTTATGCATATTCATTGCTACTTTTTACATATACGTACGTATTGGAATGTTGTCCCAACTTCTTAAACTTTGATGATTGTGATTCTTTGTAGCTAATTGTCATTTAGTAGAGAATTATAGCTAACTTTGTTCTCTGTTCGAGTCCAGTTTGTAGGCCTAGCCAAACTTGTACACATCACATTTACATTTTAGTCATTTAGCAGACATTCTTATCCAAAGTGAATTACAGGGACAATTAGGGTTATGTGCCTTGCTCAAGGGCACATCGGCATATTTCACCTAGTAAGCTCAGGAATTTGAACCAGCAAAACCGTTCAGTTACTGGCCCAACCTCCTAAACCACTAGGTTACCACACACACACACACACACACACACACACACACACACACACACACACACATAAATGTATATATGTATGCCTACTTTATAAATTGTTAGACACCAGTCTTCATCAATCAGGGATCTAGGCCTAGCTACTGTTCAATCCAAGGTACTCAATGTTTAGCACTCACATTTTTATGTTGCTTAGGCCTAGACTAGTAGTGAGTGACTGATATGTTATCGAATTGAAGTAAGTTTGTTTGAGAGTGTGTGAGTGAAGAAGTCCCTCTGATAATAACACACTGTTTTGTCTCTGCTTGACAGTGAGATCTGAACAGATGTTGTGAGTTGCAGACAGAACAGACACTGAGTGGATTCTCCTGCTGGTAAGTCTGCCACTCCCCCATATGGTTATTCCTCTTTCCGTTTACAGCCTTGGTCAAATACTTTGAAGCTGCACCATTCCTTTGTCTGTCCTGATTAGGTAATCATTGGCTAAATCTCCTACTGAACACTTTTATCCCTCGATAAAGGGCTTTGGGGCCAAGTGTTCGGTTTGAGATTCCGCCAGGATTTCACACTATTGGATAGGTGAAAGCAAGAGTTAAACTACATAGCTTTCACCTATCCAGTCATGTCAGAGCAGGTATAACCATTTGGAAGAGAAGAAGAATGTATGCATTTTCAAAGTACTGAAACAGGGCCTAGGTAAACCACAGAGGAAGCAGAAGGAAGAGTACACACTCACCAATACCACACTACATAGGCATGTGTTTGTCAGTTCCTTTAGTCATGGTTTCATTCATTTTCGTAATGTTATACATCACAAGTGTAGACACATGTATGCTACATTATTTTGTGTAAGAACATGGGCCTATCATCTGTTTAGTAGACGACTCATCCTTAGGACCCTGTGTTATTGTAATTGCTTTAGCCTGCTAGGACTTGAAAGCACCTTTCTACAACTAACCCGTTGAGGGTCCTATCCTGCAGCAGTAACTATCCCTTCCTCCCTGTCTCTCAAATTCAATTTCTTTCTAACTTTATTGGCACGAAAGGAGAAATCCAAGTGGCAGAAGAAATGCATTACAAGCAGACATGATGAGCAGTAAAGTCTTTCACATTCTAACAGGTACCAACAACTCTTGTCTCTCTTTCTCACTCTCTCTGCAGGTGTTGCTCAGTGGGTAGTAGTGGTTTCTCGTGCTGGTGTCCTGTTGAAGAGCCTCCTCGGCGCTCTGTGCTGTGGTCTTGCTGTGTCCTGGGTTAGGACTGCCAGCCTATGGCTCTAATGGACAAGCACAAAGTCAAGCGGCAGAGACTTGACCGCATCTGTGAGGGTAAGGAGCCTTGAGAGACAGACAAAGTCATCCATCTTACACACATTCAGGGTATTTGACTATTATGATTTCACAATTCTTTATAGTCATATTGCTACACCAACATCGCACATTCATAATACAACATGTTTTCTTTACGGTGCGCATACTGTGCTATCAGAACTTCCTCCAGACATGTCTTGATTGGGCTCGAGGATGTGTGTGGTCTTTTAGAAAAATTATACCTGAAATTGGTTGAATGTATTGTCACATGGCTATGACAATAATCGTTGGCACTTGGTTTACATCAGCCGCTGATATGGGAAGTCTGTTGTTAATGATTAGCCTATTGGTGTGAACAGTGGCTGGTAGGTTATAGTGAAGGCATGGGTTTGGGACAGTTGGAGAGAGAGAGCACAAAACCCTTATCGCACTTCCTGTTCCTGTCTGTGGGGATTTCAAGGGGGGTTAGTGGGTGACCAAGATGGTGTGTCTGAGCTGTGAGCCACGAGAAACTATGCCAATGCAAGGTACAAATGATGACGATCTGTGACAGGCTAGAATAAATGACTGGTTACATTAGGCTACATCATGATCAAGGTTTCTTTTGACAAAGACAGAAATTAACCGAAAAGTAGGAATGGGCATTTGAAATGATTTCACTATTAGAATAATATCCAGATCTTTTGGGGAGATATCCTAATAGTCGAAATACATGTTTGAAAGATTTTCAATGGAGACTTTCTCGTGTGACTGGGGAGAGAGGCGGTGTGCTGAGCTCTGCTTGTTTCAGCAGACGCAGAAAAGGAGCTTTGATTAGGAATCTCCCACTTCACTTGCTACACATGCATCCTCTGACTGTAGCGCTCCTATTATTACACATGCAGCCTCTGACTGTAGCGCTGCTATGATTACACATGCATCCTCTGACTGTAGCGCTGCTATGATTACACATGCATCCTCTGACTGTAGCGCTGCTATGATTACACATGCATCCTCTGACTGTAGCGCTGCTATGATTACACATGCAGCCTCTGACTGTAGCGCTGCTATGATTACACATGCATCCTCTGACTGTAGCGCTGCTATGATTACACATGCAGCCTCTGACTGTAGCGCTGCTATGATTACACATGCATCCTCTGACTGTAGCGCTGCTATGATTACACATGCAGCCTCTGACTGTAGCGCTGCTATGATTACACATGCATCCTCTGACTGTAGCGCTGCTATGATTACACATGCATCCTCTGACTGTAGCGCTGCTATGATTACACATGCATCCTCTGACTGTAGCGCTGCTATGATTACACATGCATCCTCTGACTGTAGCGCTGCTATGATTACACATGCATCCTCTGACTGTAGCGCTGCTATGATTACACATGCATCCTCTGACTGTAGCGCTCCTATGATTACACATGCATCCTCTGACTGTAGCACTGCTATGATTACACATGCAGCCTCTGACTGTAGCGCTGCTATGATTACACATGCATCCTCTGACTGTAGCGCTGCTATGATTACACATGCATCCTCTGACTGTAGCGCTGCTATGATTACACATGCAGCCTCTGACTGTAGCGCTGCTATGATTACACATGCATCTTCTGACTGTAGCGCTGCTATGATTCACCGACAATAACAACAAGCTACACGTGTAAAACGTGTTTTTATTGGGGGCACTCATAAAAACTGTGATAAAGGTGTTGTTTTATTGAAATGTCAAATGTAATAGCCTACAATGATAGACCATGTAGCAATGTCTCAAATACTTGTATTACATTTTAGACAAAGCCTTTTCATTGGTAAAATAGACATATATTTATATATTTTTTTAATGAATACTCTCACAAGTAATCGAATACTAACGTCTGTTCAGATGTTTAAATATTCTAATAACCGTGCCCATCCCTACCGTAAAGGTAGCATGATGTTATTGTTATTTAATATAGTAATTTTTTTTTAAATGGCATTTCAAGTCATGCCAAGCCTAATTTGTAGTGTATACAAAAACAACCAAAAAGTCTCATTAAAGGTGGTCCAGTTACCTTATTAAATTCTGGACATATTGGGCTTCTTTCTGGTTTGTGCTGTCTATACTGTTGTACAAGGCTAAATAAAATGGTGCAAAATGCAACTCTTGGGTGATGATAAAATGGAGGGAGTTGTCTGGAAGAGTCAGGTCCCCTGAGAGGAGCAGGGTGAAGGGTCGTGGCTACAGGAAAACAGGCCAGCTGTCTCTTTAAAAAACAACAACAGCCTAACCTCCCCCAGCCCAGTCGCTGCCTGGCTATGCTAATGAACTTAGTGCTGGTTGGCTGGCCCTCAATAGAGCTGCCCGTGATTGGAGCTGGGCGGTCGGGGAGGGACTGGGTGTGGATGACAGTAGGGTCCTAACCATCCAAGAACATTCTGACAGACAGAGAGAGAGAGAGAGAGAACGAACGAAAGATAGAGAGCGAGGTGAGAGAGAGAGGAAGACAGGCTGGTTAACTTCATAATGCAAGGTTTGGCTCTGTGTGTGTGTCGTAAAATGTGTGTGTGAAGGAGAGCTTGAAGATTTGGGTGTGGTGCTGCCAACGAGTGTGTGTTTTCTTTTTGCTTGGCGAGTCCTTGTAGCTGTTAAAGGAATTGAGCAACTGTGTGTCTGGCTGGAGGTAGGGTGGAGCAGCGCTACATTATTACCCTGCCCCTCCCTCTGCCCCTCCCCCTCACCTCTCCCTCACTCTGCACTCTCACACTCCTCAAACCACAGGCAGAGGGAGGGAGAGAATGAATGAAGCGCTGAATGAATTGCATTGTGTGCTCGGCCATGCTTGTGCTCCATAGGCCTTGAGTATGCATGGGTACTTTACGTGTGTGTGTTCTTGTTAACCAGTCATTGTGGATCCATTGTGATATCCAGCATGTGGACATTAAGATATGTAACCTTAATTTAACTAGGTAAGTCAGTTAAGAACAAATTCTTTTTTACAATGATGCCTACCGGGGAACAGTGGGTTAACTTCCTTGTTCAGGGGCAGATCGACAGATTTTTACCATGTCAGCTCGGGGATTGGATCCACCAACACTCTAACCACTAGGCTACCTGCCGCCCCTCTAACCACTAAGCTCCCTGCCTCCCTCCTCTAACCACTAGGCTACCTCCTCTAACCACTAGGCTACCTGCTCTAACCACTAGGCTACCTGCTCTAACCACTAGGTTACCTGCTCTAACCACTAGGTTACCTGCTCTAACCACTAGGTTACCTTCTCTAACCACTAGGCTACCTGCTCTAACCACTAGGTTACCTTCTCTAACCACTAGGCTACCTGCTATAACCACTAGGCTACCTGTTCTAACCACTAGGCTACCTGTTCTAACCACTAGGCTACCTGCTCTAACCACTAGGCTACCTGTTCTAACCACTAGGCTACCTGCTCTAACCACTAGGTTACCTGCTCTAACCACTAGGTTACCTTCTCTAACCACTAGGCTACCTGCTCTAACCACTAGGTTACCTTCTCTAACCACTAGGCTACCTGCTCTAACCACTAGGCTACCTGCTCTAACCACTAGGTTACCTTCTCTAACCACTAGGTTACCTTCTCTAACCACTAGGCTACCTTCTCTAACCACTAGGCTACCTTCTCTAACCACTAGGTTACCTTCTCTAACCACTAGGCTACCTTCTCTAACCACTAGGTTACCTTCTCTAACCACTAGGCTACCTGCTCTAACCACTAGGCTACCTGCTCTAACCACTAGGCTACCTGCTCTAACCACTAGGTTACCTTCTCTAACCACTAGGTTACCTTCTCTAACCACTAGGCTACCTTCTCTAACCATTACATTACATTACATTTAAGTCATTTAGCAGACGCTCTTATCCAGAGCGACTTACAAATTGGTGCATTCACCTTATGACATCCAGTGGAACAGTCACTTTACAATAGTGCATCTAAAACTTAAGGAGGGGGGGGGGTGAGAGGGATTACTTATCCTATCCTAGGTATTCCTTAAAGAGGTGGGGTTTCAGGTGTCTCCGGAAGGTGGTGATTGACTCCGCTGTCCTGGCGTCGTGAGGGAGTTTGTTCCACCATTGGGGGGCCAGGGCAGCGAACAGTTTTGACTGGGCTGAGCGGGAGCTGTACTTCCTCAGTGGTAGGGAGGCGAGCAGGCCAGAGGTGGATGAACGCAGTGCCCTTGTTTGGGTGTAGGGCCTGATCAGAGCCTGGAGGTACTGAGGTGCCGTTCCCCTCACAGCTCCGTAGGCAAGCACCATGGTCTTGTAGCGGATGCAAGCTTCAACTGGAAGCCAGTGGAGAGAACGGAGGAGCGGGGTGACGTGAGAGAACTTGGGAAGGTTGAACACCAGACGGGCTGCGGCGTTCTGGATGAGTTGAAGGGGTTTAACCACTAGGCTACCTGCTCTAACCACTAGGTTACCTTCTCTAACCACTAGGTTACCTTCTCTAACCACTAGGCTACCTTCTCTAACCACTAGGCTACCTTCTCTAACCACTAGGTTACCTGCTCTAACCACTAGGCTACCTGCTCTAACCACTAGGCTACCTGCTCTAACCACTAGGTTACCTTCTCTAACCACTAGGCTACCTGCTCTAACCACTAGGCTACCTGCTCTAACCACTAGGCTACCTGCTCTAACCACTAGGCTACCATAAAGGAAAATGCTTGATGTTTTTTAATGAGATGCAGATTCACGTTGTTATTAAGCCTCCTCAGCTAGACCCAGTTACATATTAGGGGGACGTGTGTGTGTTTGTGTTTGTGTTTGTGTTGGGAAATACTCCGACATCACAGGAAGCATCCACAAATATTTGTCTTCCACCAGACCCCCGCTCACTATGGCACAGAGTGTTTGTTTGGGCATGTCTGTCTGTCTGTGTGTTGGCCTTTGCATGGGTCCTTCCCTCTGTCCACGTGAATGCTCCAGTGAGACACACGCCCCCCCCCAGACCATACACCTGTCACGCAGGGCAGAGAGTGTGTACGCACATATGTGGTGTGGATAGGGGGTGGTTCTGGTCTAGGGGCCAGGGGTGTGTTTGTGTGACACTTTTCTGTGAGGGAGAAGGGCAGTTCATAATCAGTTCAGAGAGATGGAGAGGCAGAGAGAGCTAAGACTAGTGATGATGGTATCCAGATTTCTCCCGTGGCCTTTACCAGATGTTAGGCTTGTGTTTGTCTGGCTTTGTCGCGTTCTGGCCACAAAGTGTTCATTTATTCTTGTTTATTTCCGTGCAGATGTAATTACAGTAATGAATGGTGGTAGACGTACGCAGGATCACGCTGGACAAAAACTCTGTGTCAATGGCGTGTGTGTACGGAACAGGAGTCACACTCGCCCTCCTCTCCACCCCTTGTTGGCACTGCAGCCAGCCAGATCCGCAAGCATCGTCATCCTCTACTCTGGACGGGGACAGGGGTGGTGTGTGTGTGTCATCGTAGCGGGTGTGAGTGCATGGGCTTGGAGAGTTGAATGTATTGAGCTTGTAACAGTGTCCTCTTGAAGCCTCTATCTCTTTGTGATCTCAGATGCTCTCTTTGTAGCAGATTCATTTCCATTATTATTATTATTATTATTTCGTAACCATAGCAGCACACATACTGCTCAGTGCTCCCTCAGAGTGCTGGTGGTGACAAGACCCTGGCTATTTGTAGGGAGGACCGGAGATGTGGAGGGCGTTATGGGACTGACTTTGAGAGAAGTTGGACTTGTAGTAGTAGTCATGTTGGTGGTCAAGACTCATTATACAGGTTGACTCTACTCTGGCTGGCCCCAGTACTGATGATGCCAGTGGCTATTGTCATGTCTGGTTGAGTTTGAAGGGAAATTAATGGTGTGTGTTTTAATGGTCAGGGCAGTGGTGTGTTCAGGTTTAGAGCAGTGACTCATATTGCCCTTGTGCAGACTCCAGAAAGATTGTTGAATCACTAAGCTCAGTGGACCGTCACATCTGGAAGAAAATGCTGCGGCATGCTGTGTTTTCACTGTCACATATTCCCAAAGGAAGTCATTTTGTCTGGGCAAACAACCAACTCAAAATAGTGTTGCATGCTGCAACCAACCTAGCCAGCCATTGGAACCAAATCGGCATGTGAGAAGAATACAACATTTATTGAAGTTTCATCATGCCAAATCATGGGTAACTGTCCTGTCTCCCCTGGCAGGCATCCGCCCCCCCATCCTGAACGGGCCCATGCACCCCCGGCCCCTGGTGGCCCTGCTGGACGGGCGTGACTGCACCATAGAGATGCCCATCCTGAAAGACGTGGCCACTGTGGCCTTCTGTGATGCCCAGTCCACCCAGGAGATCCATGAGAAGGTAGACACACACACACAGACACAGACATGGGACAAACACGTACGTACACACACACGCATGATAATATACTTGGTGTAAGCTTCCTGTTCATGTGGCTATATGCAGCAGTTTCTGATGAAAAAAAAGAAACAGTTCTTCAAGACTACTTCCTGACTACCAGCCATATGTTTAGTATCGATGAACTTTCCCTTAAAGACAGCGCCACTGTCAGCCCCACGGCCGGTGTTTTTGTTTGTTGACGATGCAGCGCTGGGGAAGCGCTGTGCATCATGGAACTACATCTGCTGCTGTTCTATAGCACGTGAAATGATGTCTGGGGGGAAAACTGTGTTGGCAGTAACTTCTTTGTTGTAATATGGCAAACGGACGTGGCTGTTTCACCATGAAGGATTCCAGCTTTACCGGGCTGTAGTAACAGCTCTGTTCTCACCTGGACAACCAGCAGTATAGCTGTGTTAACTCTGTAGGTGTTGAACCAGGCTGTATTAATGTATGTTAACTCTGTAGGTGTTGAACCAGGCTGTATCAATGTGTGTTAACTCTGTAGGTGTTGAACCAGGCTGTATTAATGTGTGTTAACTCTGTAGGTGTTGAACCAGGCTGTATTAATGTATGTTAACTCTGTAGGTGTTGAACCAGGCTGTATTAATGTATGTTAACTCTGTAGGTGTTGAACGAGGCGGTGGGGGCTCTGCTCTACCACACCATCACTCTCTCTAGAGACGACCTGGACAAGTTCAAAGGTCTCCGAGTCATCGTCAGGATCGGCAGCGGCTATGACAACGTCGACATCAAAGCCGCAGCTGAGCTGGGTGAGTCACGTACGGATGCACACACAGTATGCAGACAAACGGGTACACACGGATAAGTGTTACACATCAACAGATACACAGACCACCACTTCTCTGGCCTTAGGCCTTCTCTATGTTCTGCCAATAGTGTACCTACTTCAGCCTTTACAACCTACCCCCCACCCCCCCCCCTTCCAGGCATCGCGGTGTGTAACGTGCCGGCGTCGTCGGTGGAGGAGACGGCCGACACATCCTTGTGTCTGATCCTAAACCTGTACCGTCGGGTCACCTGGATGCACCAGGCCCTGAGGGAGGGCACCAGGGCCTCCAGCGTGGAGCAGATCAGGGAGGTAGCCGGCGACGCTGCCCGCATCCGGGGGGAGACGCTGGGCATCATCGGCCTGGGTAAGTGGGTGTACTGGGGGCAGGATATGTACGTTTATGGAGTTAGGAGGTAATGTAGAATGGGCAGATTTGGAGCAGCTAAATTTGGTCTGAGACTGGCCCTTCTTTTTTTTTAATCAACAATAGGGTTTGCCAGAGGCCCTGGAATTTGCTTTGGGTGCCTAAATGTCCCCACCGAAATACTCTAGGGAAAACAATTGTTAACCCTGTGTTGCCCTCTCTCTACAGGTCGTGTGGGCCAGGCGGTGGCTCTGCGGGCCAAGGCGTTTGGTTTCGGGGTGATCTTCTACGACCCATACCTGCCTGATGGTGTGGAGCGCTCCCTTGGCCTGCAGAGGATGGCTACCCTACAGGACCTGCTCATCCACTCTGACTGTGTCTCTCTACACTGCAGCCTCAACGAACACAACCACCACCTCATCAATGACTTCACCATCAAACAGGTATGCACAGGGCTCTAAAGGAGAAACAGTTATTTGGAAGCACTGGTGCTCCCACTTAAAGTTAGGAGCACCCTATTCTATTTAGGAGCACCCTATTCTATTTAGGAGCACCCTATTCTATTTAGGAGCACCCTATTCTATTTAGGAGCACCCTATTCTATTTAGGAGCACCCTATTCTATTTAGGAGCAGTAGAACATGTTTGAATTGATTGTGATACTGCCTGTATTGTGCCTATATGAGTAGTATCTACTATTGAAGCATATATTATGCCCTAGAAACTATGTAATACTGTAAAGATATTAGTTTGTTATAAAAGCTCAAATGTTGATACTGTCATTGAAATTAATTTGTCAAGTAATTTGTAGCCACCAAAGAAAATAGTTGCCCTTTAGTTGAAACTACTTTGAAGGATCTTAAATATAAAATATATACACATTTGCATACACATGATTCCATATTTGTTATTTCATAGTTTTGATGTTTTCACTATTATTGTACAATGTATAGATAGTAAAATAAAGAAAAGCCCTTGAATGAGTAGGTGTCCAAACCTTTGACTGGTGCTGTATATTCATGACGTAGTACAGCCATTGTCAACATCAGGTGTATTAACTTTGATTACAATAGCAACATAGGACTTTGGAAATGTCTTTATAACTGCATGATAATGGAATTACAATATTCAAATGTCTTTTAAGTAGTTGCTTTCTCAGATCTGTTTTCAAATTGTTTTAAAGAGTAGTCATTTTGTGGGATCTATATTCAAATGGTTTTTAAAAAGTAGTAGTTTTGTGAGATCTGTAATGAAATAGTAACTATATGTTCTGCTGAAAAAGGTGACTTTGCACAAAGTATAGTTGAAGTCTAGTCCTTATACTGGTGCAGTGAGTTTTGTGAGTGTGTATTACTTTAAATCAAATCCAATCTGATTTGATTTAACACTGTGTGTGTGTGGTCCCTCTGAAGATGCGTCAGGGAGCGTTCCTGGTGAACTCTGCGCGGGGGGGTCTGGTGGATGAGAAGGCTCTGGCTCAGGCCCTGAAGGAAGGACGTATACGAGGAGCCGCGCTGGACGTCCACGAGACAGAGCCCTTCAGGTACACCCACGCACTGGCTGTTCAGTCGTTCCTCTCTAACCTTGACTCTCCCTCTTTCTTTCCTAAGGCTGTCCCCAACTAAAAACCATCCTGATATACCAAGAGTTGTCTGTTCTTTCGGCCACATGTTTTAACGTATAGTTTTCCACATATACGTCGCCGGGCTCAGACTTGCTGTTTAAAAAGAAAAGACAGCGATTGACTGTGTGACTTGCACCCATCATCTCTCTCCCTGCTGCAGTGAACAGCACAATGTTTATCTCTCTGTTCGTGTTGCTGAAGCTGCCACATAATTACAGCCATATCTGAGTGAAATGTTATGGGAACAAAATCCCTCATTTGTTTATGAAACATTCGCTATTCCCTCAACCCTTGTTCTCTTTATGTGACACATGTATGCATCGCATGCACGTGACCAATAGGGCCTGACCTATATCATAACCAATTTATTGATGTGATTATAACAAACTTCGAACACCATAACAGCAAAATGCAGAGGATGTGGCGAACTTGAAACGGGAGAATGTTTACTGGTTGCTCAGAGGGTAAAGAGGAAGTCAGATGTGTGGAATAAATGTGACTAGTTGTGGAAAATACTAGAGATCAAGAAAAAGAAGGTATGGAGTAAGCGCTGTGTGCCAAATCTTTCTGACCGTTTGGAACATTATAAACAACACTAAATACATTATAAGTGTACCAGAGAGTTTGTTGTAATGTTTTTTGTCAAGCCATTATTAGAGCAAAGACTAAACAGTCGCATTCGTGAATGCAATTTTCGAAATATAATGGTTTATTTATTGTTAGGCTAATTATTCAAGGATCGCTTTATTTAATTTTTAAACTCAAATGCTTGATTGTATTTCAAATAATGAATGACTCGTATGTATGCTGTGTGATACTTTATAATGATGATCACCATCATCATCATAACAATAACGAGATCAAGAAAAAAGGAGCATTATTATTATAAATATAATTTTCCAGACAACTTGGAACACTGTAAACAACCGTAAATAAACACAATAGCATAGAGGCTGTGCTCACTTTAAAGTGTAAAGCCTTTATTACAGCAAGGCAAAGATTGAAACATGTTGTACTTGACTTGTCGGCGCGTGAAGCTTGGTGCACACGCAATCAGTAGGATATTAAACAGTCAAACAGGCAACAGTAGCAGGAGCTGTCTTATTTCTGTAGATATATATGGATGATTTATAAAGCCAGACACATTTAACAGTTAGGCCATTGATTGTAGACATAATTAAGTTGGGGTTTCTGCTCTCTTCACTATTCTTTGACAATAAGGCAAGGGCTGTTTTCTCATCTCCTCATTCTTCTGATATCTCAACACCAATATGGTGGTCAACTTGGCTATTATGCACGTAGCAACATGGTCTAGAAATGATGCCAATTCAACAACGCACTGATGTGTTTCAGAACTGCGGACAGCGACCACTATCCAACGTATTAGAACACATTTGTAGTAAAATAATATCATTTTTATTTGTGTTGCACCATTGTTCTTATGTAATATAATCATATACAAGTTCAGTAGCACTTCTTAGTGACTGTACCATCCCCACAGCCTCCACAATGGATCAGTCCACTCAGACAGGGGTCTTGTACACCATGATATATATATATATTGCTACTGGTCGACTGAAGAAATCTCAGGCAACCAACATCATATTGACCAAACAATAGACCCGTTGACTAAATGGTGTCAGCCCTACTAACCCCCTCCCCCCCGTTGTAGTTTCTCACAGGGCCCTCTGAAAGATGCTCCCAACCTCATCTGTACCCCCCACACTTCCTGGTACAGTGAGCAGGCCTCCATCGAGGCCAGAGAGGAGGCAGCCAGGGAGGTGCGCCGTGCCATCACTGGTAAAACCAAGCCCTATAACACTCAATCCTCATTTTGGATTATTCCTTTCCTGGTTATACATTGGTTATTAAATCATTTCAGTGGTTTTACATAGCTTGAATATGGCTGCATGTTCTGAGGTTCTGAAGTGGTGTGGTGTTCTGATATCTTAGGTCCACTAACCCCTTGACCCCATCTGTATGTCCCGTTTCTCTCTGTCCGTCCCCCCGTCTGCATGTCTGTCCCCCCGTCTGTATGTCTGTCCCCCCGTCTGTATGGTTGTCCCCCCCGTCTGTATGGTTGCCCCCCCCCCGTCTGTATGGTTGCCCCCCCCCCCCCGTCTGTATGTCTGTCCCCCCGTCTGTATGGTTGTCCCCCCCGTCTGTATGGTTGTATGGTTGTTCCCCCCCCCGTCTGTGTCTGTCCCCCACGTCTGTATATCTGTGTCCCCCCACGTCTGTATGTCTGTGTCCCCCCGTCTGTATGTCTGTGTCCCCCCGTCTGTATGTCGTTCCCCCCGTCTGTATGTCTTTCCCCCTGTCTGTATGCCTGTCTGTGTTCTGTTAGGTCGTATTCCAGACAGTCTGAAGAACTGTGTGAATAAGGAGTATCTGATGGCAGCGTCACAGTGGCCCAGTATGGAGGTTGCGACAGTCCACCCCGAACTCAACATAGCCTCAGCATACAGGTGAGACCCCCAGCGGTTAAGGTGAGCATGGGGAGGAGGACAACCAAGTCAGGAAGTGTCAGGATTATTTAACCAATTATCAATTGTATCTGAATATTCTATAGCATGTTGACCTCGTGATATACAAATACACTCTCTCTTTCTCTCCTCCATCTCTGTCTCTCGCTCTCTCCTCCATCTCTGTCTCTCGCTCTCTCCTCCATCTCTCTCTCTCTCCTCCGTCTCTCTCTCTCTCTCTCCTCCGTCTCTCTCTCTCCTCTCCTCCGTCTCTCTCTCTCTCCTCCGTCTCTCTCTCTCTCCTCCGTCTCTCGCTCTCTCCTCCGTCTCTCGCTCTCTCCTCCGTCTCTCGCTCTCTCCTCCGTCTCTCTCTCTCTCCTCCGTCTCTCTCCTCCGTCTCTCGCTCTCTCCTCCGTCTCTCTCTCTCTCCTCCGTCTCTCGCTCTCTCCTCCGTCTCTCGCTCCCTCCCCCGTCTCTCGCTCTCTCCTCCGTCTCTCTCCTCCGTCTCTCGCTCTCTCCTCCGTCTCTCTCTCTCTCCTCCGTCTCTCGCTCTCTCCTCCGTCTCTCTCTCTCTCCTCCGTCTCTCGCTCTCTCCTCCGTCTCTCTCTCTCTCCTCCGTCTCTCGCTCTCTCCTCCGTCTCTCGCTCTCACCCCCGTCTCTCGCTCCCTCCCCCGTCTCTCGCTCTCTCCTCCGTCTCTCGCTCTCTCCTCCGTCTCTCGCTCTCTCCTCCGTCTCTCGCTCTCTCCCCCGTCTCTCGCTCTCTCCTCCGTCTCTCGCTCTCTCCTCCGTCTCTCGCTCTCTCCTCCGTCTCTCGCTCTCTCCTCCGTCTCTCTCTCTCTCCTCCGTCTCTCGCTCTCTCCTCCGTCTCTCGCTCTCACCCCGTCTCTCGCTCCCTCCCCGTCTCTCGCTCTCTCCTCCGTCTCTCGCTCTCTCCCCCCGTCTCTCGCTCTCTCCTCCGTCTCTCGCTCTCTCCTCCGTCTCTCGCTCTCTCCTCCGTCTCTCGCTCCCTCCCCCGTCTCTCGCTCTCTCCTCCGTCTCTCGCTCTCTCCTCCGTCTCTCGCTCTCTCCTCCGTCTCTCGCTCCCTCCCCGTCTCTCGCTCTCTCCTCCGTCTCTCGCTCCCTCCCCCGTCTCTCGCTCTCTCCTCCGTCTCTCGCTCTCTCCTCCGTCTCTCGCTCTCTCCTCCGTCTCTCGCTCTCTCTCCCCCGTCTCTCTCTCTCAGGTTTCCTGCAGGTCTGATAAGCGTGGCAGCAGGGGGTTTGACAGGGGCAGGTGCAGGGGTAGAGGCTCTGGCCCTGGCTCACGCCATCGCCCCTGTGTCCCATCCCCCCCACGCCCCATCGCCAGGGCAACCCAGCAAGGCTGAGGCAGACAGAGACATCTCCTCTGACCAATAGCACCCCAACATTCCTCCATCACCCCTGGAAACCAACAACCCACCCCCTCCCACCATTTTCATCATTACCACCAACCCTCCTCACCGACCTCAGATTTACACTGGGGTCCCGGTTTGATCCGGTTTCAGCCGGATCCTTCAAAACACAGTACCAGTCCAGGAGTGATCCGCCCGTCCACAACATGCCCCCTCTCCCCCTCCGGAACCCCTTCCTCGGACCTCCCTCAACCCCTCCCCCTTACCTCCATATCCCTCCACACCAACACACCTTCAGCAATAACTCTCTTCTCAAGGATTCAATAATTGGATTGGTATATTTCTTGAGTTGTATTTTTATTTTTTATTTTTTGGTGAAAGCAATTTTTTTTGGCTGTTGATCTGTTATGATTGTAGGTGTTTTTGTTTTGAGTAGCATCTCAGCAGTGAGGCTGGACCGTGAGGCTAGCTGTTTTCTCCCTGGTTGTTTTGATCAGTGAGAGAGGAGTGAAGGTTTGGCCCATCTCGCTCTCTCTGACCTCTCTCTCTCTGACCTCTCTCTCTCTGACCTCTCTCTCTCTGACCTCTCTCTCTCTGACCTCTCTCTCTGACCTCTGTTTCTCTCTCTCTCTCTCTCTCTCTCTCTCTCTCTCTCTCTCTCTCTCTCTCTCTCTCTCTCTCTCTCTCTCTCTCTCTCTCTCAAGATAATATGGAAAATGTGTACAACAATAAGACAACACGACACCAAGCTTCTATTGGCCGATTCCTAGCCTGATCCGTGATATGTATCTGAAGACAAGTCAGCTAGCTTTAGCCAAGTTATCTAAAGCTAATCAGATCTGGGACCAGGCTATCTGATTCCTTGTCTGTCTGTGGCTAGTGTAGGGATGAATAATGTCAGTGTGGAGCTGAAACCTTAAGGAAGCATGTTAAATCTGTCTCCACTGCCTCTGCTGCGTCAGACCCTTTCGGTCTGTCTCTCTTCTTCTTAAGATGGTGAAACCTCTCCTTTGGCGATAACTCGCTTCCCTGTTTTTACGCCCCCTTTTTATGATGTAATGGCCAGGCTCCTTTTTTCCCGCTCCAGTCACTTCCTGTTGAAAGGTCAGATGGATGGTGTCCTATGGATTCTGTATCATCACTTTACACATGGTCTTATACTCAACAGTTAGGTGAAGCGTTTGTT
Source organism: Oncorhynchus gorbuscha (assembly GCF_021184085.1). NCBI lineage: Eukaryota > Metazoa > Chordata > Actinopteri > Salmoniformes > Salmonidae > Oncorhynchus > Oncorhynchus gorbuscha. The sequence goes on from NC_060195.1 coordinate 27,705,161, forward strand.
CTGTAAAGGAAGACCCTTGAAGCGGTGTGGAGCTTCAACATCATGTTGACAACAGTTTCATATCAGTTGGATAGTGGATTGGAATTTCACTTCATAGAAAAAGACTGAATTATTGTGTGTGGACATTGTTGTTTTTCAGAGGCACTTATTAACCCTGAGTAGACACACCCATCCACCCAGAGTGAGCTGAGCCCAGTGGGCAGCCTAGGGCAAGGTCCCCCCCCACCTCCGGGTGCACCTTTTGCTTTTTGCCCTAGGAACTACACAGCTGATCCAAATAATCAAAGCTTGATGATGAGTTGGTTATTTGAATCTGCTGTGTAGTGGTTTGTAGGACAGAGGTTTGGCCAGCAGGGGGGAGGCACTGTCATGTGAATGGTTAGTCAGGCTGAGCTCGGATGGCTACAGTGTGGTTTAGTACCAGCCAGACAGCTAGCTCTGGCACCCCCTGGGTTTTCCTAACACATCCACACAGCAGTCAGCCATAGGGCAGGTGATGCACATGGAATACCACTGACTTCCAAAGTCAACAGGGACGGGTGACAAGGCGCGGTCTCGCTGGCTTTCTCCCCTCCTCCCCCCATCCAGCCCCTGAAGAACTCCTCCACTAGAGCTTTATCAGCCCATCCCTTTAAGATAGGACCGGTGGTGTAGCCAGCGTGTGGATCCACCCATCCCTTTAAGATAGGACCGGTGGTGTAGCCAGCGTGTGGATCAACCATCCCTTTAAGATAGGACCGGTGGTGTAGCCAGCGTGTGGATTCAACCATCCCTTTAAGATAGGAACGGTGGTGTAGCCAGCGTGTGGATCCAACCATCCCTTTAAGATAGGACCGGTGGTCTAGCCAGCGTGTGGATCCAACCATCCCTTTAAGATAGGACCGGTGGTGTAGCCAGCGTGTGGATCCAACCATCCCTTTAAGATAGGACCGGTGGTATAGCCAGCGTGTGGATCCACCCATCCCTTTAAGATAGGACCGGTGGTGTAGCCAGCGTGTGGATTCAACCATCCCTTTAAGATAGGACCGGTGGTGTAGCCAGCGTGTGGATCCAACCATCCCTTTAAGATAGGACCGGTGGTGTAGCCAGCGTGTGGATCCAACCATCCCTTTAAGATAGGACCGGTGGTATAGCCAGCGTGTGGATCCAACCATCCCTTTAAGATAGGACCGGTGGTGTAGCCAGCGTGTGGATCCAACCATCCCTTTAAGATAGGAACGGTGGTGTAGCCAGCGTGTGGATCCAACCATCCCTTTAAGATAGGACCGGTGGTGTAGCCAGCGTGTGGATTCAACCATCCCTTTAAGATAGGACCGGTGGTGTAGCCAGCGTGTGGATTCAACCATCCCTTTAAGATAGGAACGGTGGTGTAGCCAGCGTGTGGATCCAACCATCCCTTTAAGATAGGACCGGTGGTGTAGCCAGCGTGTGGATTCAACCATCCCTTTCTAACAAGATAAAGGGATTCACCATTCCCTTTTAAGAACAAGGGTGGATTGTGTTTATTCTTCCAAACTCTAGAGTAGCTTTGCGAAGGAGACGGTATCTATGTGGATCCACCCATGGTTGTATTGACAAGTCATCGTTATCTTTCTAAAGGAGTAGTCCCTACGATTAACTCTTAATGCCGTCTTATCAAGGGAATACCCTTGTAGTACCTCAGTAACAGATATTGAATGTACGTTCAAATCCTTTTCTTTTCCTGTACAGCTTTTCTAGTGACCTCTCTGCTATTCCTGGGAGGGTTGTGAAAATTGTAGCACTGACGACGATCAATAAAGACCCCACTAACTCAATGACCAAACTGTAGAGGATTTCCTTTCAATCTGTCTTCAAAACCAGTTACTTATCTCTCTCTGCATTTTGATCTTTTCTACTTCATTTGTTTCTCTGTGGAAAACGAGCACAATACTTTCCCGTGATTTTTAATTGGACACCAGATTCCGTCTGACAAGTTTCTTCAACCTCCTGTTCTACAGAACAATGTAACTTGGAGGAAAATTCAAAGTGTCAGCTTGATCTGTTAGTTTCCTTTTGTAGAATATAGAACTAGATGCCTATCTCTTTCCCCTAATGCTGCTCAAGCTATTGTGCATGTAAGGTATTTCTGGAGGGTAAATGCTATTGGCTTAAAGATTGTTATGTTGTTGTCCACCCTTTGCTCCCCAGTGCTTTACCCTTCACCCAAGTTGCCATTTTGTGGTGGTCAGTAACCAGTGATGTACAGTTTCCCCCTACCTCCCGGAGTCTGAGGACATGGGAGTGTGCCTGTGTCCAAACATTATAGGCTCCTGTCTCATGTGATTTATATATATATATATATATGTATATATATATGTATATATGTATATATATGTATATATATATGTATGTATGTATGTATGTATGTATGTATGTATGTATGTATGTGTATGTATATATATATGTATGTATGTATGTATGTATGTATGTATGTATGTATGTATGTATGTATGTATGTATGTATGTATGTGTATGTATATATATGTATATGTATATATATATATGTATATATATATATATATATATGTATATATATGTATATATATATATATGTATATATATGTATATGTATATATATATATATATGTATATATATGTATATATATGTATATGTATATATATATGTATATATATATATATATGTATATATATATATATATATGTATATATATATGTGTATATATGTGTATATATATATATATATGTATATATATATATATATATATATATATATATATATATATGTATGTATGTATATGTAATATCCCCAATAGTTTGAATTATGAGCGTAAATTGTGATCTTACATTGCCGTTGATGATATTGATGACCATATTTGGGTTGTTTTCAGTTCAGCACTCACTGTGTTGTCGAAACCATTTGTTTTCTTTGTTTTGTAATCTATCTCTGTGTTCGACATGTTGTACTGAAACATTTCAGAAAAAAAACAACCTTTTGAAACGTTTTGTGAAATGCTTTTGTCCTAGCCACTCTGCCGTACGTAGCGTAGCTGCCCTATTCAGCCAGAAACCTCCGGGCCTTAACTCTCCCTATAAAGTAGCTGTAGAGTTACCATGGAAACACTTACTGCCTTAATCACAGTTGACCACAGTATGTGAGGTAGGAGACAGTCAGACGTCATACTAACAACTAACACTTTACAGTCTGTATTCAATCAATACCGGTGAAAGAGTTTTGCCGGATTATTCAAAAGTAACTCTGAAAAAAGCACATTTGAATTGAGTTTGAAACAGCAAATTGTTTGTTGTACATCAATTAGAATATGCATTATTTCAGTGCAGAATAAAACATGTCTGACTGAACCATTTTGATTGAATATTGCCTACATGTAACCCAGCAGGTCACTGGCAGGGGTACAGACTGAAGGGAAGTCCACCTGATATTTCACTCTGGGGTGTTAGAATGTTCCCCTCTGAAAGGGTCTTTCCTGGCCAGCCCCGAGCCACACCAAACACTGGGGTGGTTTGGCAGACATGCAGCAAATGATTGACAGAATTGGTCACTTTAATCTCTCAGGGTTCAAATACAAACATACCCTCCTGCGCTCTCTCTCCATCCGTTTCATGTTCCCACCCTCCTGCGCTCTCTCTCCATCCGTTTCATGTTCCCACCCTCCTGCGCTCTCTCTCCATCCGTTTCATGTTCCCACCCTCCTGCACTCTCTCTCTCTCCATCCGTTTCATGTTCCCACCCTCCTGCACTCTCTCTCTCTCTCCATCCGTTTCATGTTCCCACCCTCCTGCACTCTCTCTCTCTCCATCCGTTTCATGTTCCCACCCTCCTGCACTCTCTCTCTCTCCATCCGTTTCATTTCCCATGTTCTCCCATCCTCCTGTTCCCACCCTCCTGCACTCTCTCTCTCCCATCCGTTTCATGTTCCCACCCTCCTGCACTCTCTCTCTCTCTCCATCCGTTTCATGTTCCCACCCTCCTGCACTCTCTCTCCATCCGTTTCATGTTCCCACCCTCCTGCACTCTCTCTCCATCCGTTTCGTGTTCCACCCTTCTGCACTCTCTATCTCCATCCGTTTCGTGTTCCCACCCTCCTGCACTCTCCATCCGTTTCGTGTTCCACCCTCCTGCACTCTCTCCATCCGTTTCGTGTTCCACCCTCCTGCGCTCTCTCTCCATCCGTTTCGTGTTCCACCCTCCTGCGCTCTCTCTCCATCCGTTTCTTGTTCCACCCTCCTGCGCTCACTCTCTCCATCCGTTTCTTGTTCCACCCTCCTGCGCTCACTCTCTCCATCCATTTCGTGTTCCACCCTCCTGCGCTCACTCTCTCCATCCGTTTCGTGTTCCACCCTCCTGCGCTCACTCTCTCCATCTGTTTCGTGTTCCACCCTCCTGCGCTCTCTCTCCATCCGTTTCTTGTTCCACCCTCCTGCGCTCACTCTCTCCATCCGTTTCTTGTTCCACCCTCCTGCGCTCACTCTCCATCCGTTTCTTGTTCCACCCTCCTGCGCTCACTCTCTCCATCCGTTTCGTGTTCCACCCTCCTGCGCTCACTCTCTCCATCCGTTTCGTGTTCCACCCTCCTGCGCTCACTCTCTCCATCCGTTTCGTGTTCCACCCTCATGCGCTCACTCTCTCCATCCGTTTCGTGTTCCACCCTCCTGCGCTCACTCTCTCCATCCGTTTCGTGTTCCACCCTCCTGCGCTCACTCTCCATCCGTTTGGTGTTCCACCCTCCTGCGCTCACTCTCCATCCGTTTGGTGTTCCACCCTCCTGCGCTCACTCTCCATCCGTTTGGTGTTCCACCCTCCTGCGCTCTTCCCTCTCCCTTTGTGCACTGTGAGTTATGTATTTGGTTTTACTGTCTCTTCTGTTCTTTGGCACTGACATCTAACCTTCATCTAATAATGAATGAATGAATGTTTTAAATGAGCTGTGTGTAATGGTGAAATTTGGGAAATGTATTTTTACAACATGTGAACATGATTCCTTTTTGGGGGGGTCTTTCACTCACTCTTGTCGTGAATTAATTGATTTTCTTTCACCAGACTGCAAAATCAATTTAATAAAACATAGAAGAACAGTCTCCTGTAACTAGGCTCTTATGCTTTATTTTTCTTTTGTTTACTTTTTTTATTAGGAACAATCATGTTTGTTTCCGATGGTAAACTCCACACCGTATTTTAATAAAATTCCCAAAATGAACCCCTTTCTTTCTCACGCTGCTTTCTCCTGTTGAAGGTAATGGTCTTTCTGTCTTAATCTGTCTGTCTGTGTGTGTGTGTGTGTGTGTGTGTGTGTGTGTGTGTGTGTGTGTGTGTGTGTGTGTGTGTGTGTGTGTGTGTGTGTGTGTGTGTGTGTGTGTGTGTGTGTGTGTGTGTGTGTGTGTGTGTGTGTGTGTGTGTGTGTGTGTGTGTGTGTGTCCTCAAACTCAGAGAACAAGGAGAATCTATCATATTGCCTGTTTGGATATTACCCTCAGCCTTGAGATTCATTCAGTGTGTTTATACTTGTGAGTGTGCATAGTGCAAGCTTTGCAGTATAGCAGTGATAACCCAGGTGTGCTGCTTTCCTCCAGCCCTGGGGATAGGAGCAAGGTTTACCAACCACTGCCCCCCCCCCCCTAAACTAACTTTACAACCTTTTGTCTGTCTTTATATGGGCACTGGGGTGATGCAGTGCCAAGCGCCCCAGAGCTCACGGCAGCTTTACGAGTAGTTAGACCAGGTGGGGGGCAGGCAGCGGAGAGGGGTACAGTCATAGCATCATGTGGCTGGGAATGCCAACTTCAAAATTGTTACCACATGTACCATCCGTAACCCCTGACGAGAGAGCGGTCTAACCCTCATGGTCCCATCGCTGGAGGGAGGCCCCCTTGTTTGTACTCCGTCTACTAGGATATTCCCCTAGGCTGAGCTAAGGGGATCTTGGGTACACACGTGCATGGAAGCTAAAAAGCTTTCATTTCAAAAGCTTGAAATGGCACCTTTTGAAACGCTTTATGACGAGCCCTTTTAATATGTACTCCATATGCCCTCAGACCAACCCTCCATCTCTACCAGATGAACAACACTATAGGCTTGTAACTAGCTACGGGAGGTGGACAGGATATGAGTTTGTTTTCCTCTTGACTTGTTCATTTTCCTTCCTCACAAGGAACTGCATTTTCCATAGGTCAGTATTTCCATAGGACAGTATTTCCATAGGTCAGTATTTCCATAGGACAGTATTTCCACAGGTCAGTATTTCCATAGGTCAGTATTTCCATAGGTCAGTATTTCCACAGGTCAGTATTTCCACAGGTCAGTATTTCCACAGGTCAGTATTTCCATAGGTCAGTATTTCCATAGGTCAGTATTTCCATAGGACCGTATTTCAATAGGACAGTATTTCCATAGGACAGTATTTCCATAGGACAGTATTTCCATAGGTCAGTATATCCATAGGACAGTATTTCCATAGGTCTGTATTTCCATAGGTCAGTATTTCCATAGGTCAGTATTTCCACAGGCCAGTATTTCCATAGGCCAGTATTTCCATAGGTCAATATTTCCATAGGTCAATATTTCTATAGGATAGTATTTCCATAGGTCAGTATTTCCATAGGACAGTATATCCATAGGACAGTATTTCCATAGGTCAGTATTTCCATAGGACAGTATTTCCATAGGACAGTATATCCATAGGACAGTATTTCCATAGGACAGTATATCCATAGGTCAGTATTTCCATAGGACAGTATATCCATAGGACAGTATTTCCATAGGTCAGTATATCCATAGGACAGTATTTCCATAGGACAGTATTTCCATAGGACAGTATTTCCATAGGACAATATTTCCATAGGACAGTATTTCCATAGGACAGTATTTCCATAGGATAGTATTTCCATAGGACAGTATTTCCATAGGACAGTATTTCCATAGGACAGTATTTCCATAGGTCAGTATTTCCATAGGTCAGTATTTCCATAGGTCAGTATTTCCATAGGTCAGTATTTCCATAGGACAGTATTTCCACAGGTCAGTATTTCCACAGGTCAGTATTTCCACAGGTCAGTATTTCCACAGGTCAGTATTTCCACAGGTCAGTATTTCCATAGGACAGTATTTCCACAGGTCAGTATTTCCATAGGCCAGTATTTCCATAGGTCAATATTTCTATAGGATAGTATTTCCATAGGTCAGTATTTCCATAGGTCAGTATTTCCATAGGTCAGTATTTCCATAGGTCAGTATTTCCACAGGTCAGTATTTCCATAGGCCAGTATTTCCATAGGTCAATATTTCTATAGGATAGTATTTCCATAGGTCAGTATTTCCATAGGACAGTATATCCATAGGACAGTATTTCCATAGGACAGTATTTCCATAGGACAGTATTTCCATAGGTCAGTATTTCCATAGGACAGTATTTCCATAGGACAGTATTTCCATAGGACAGTTTTTCCATAGGCCAGTATTTCCATAGGACAGTATTTCCATAGGACAGTATTTCCATAGGACAGTATTTCCATAGGACAGTATTTCCATAGGTCAGTATTTCCATAGGACAGTATTTTTCCATAGGACAGTATTTCCATAGGACAGTATTTCCATAGGACAGTATTTCCATAGGACAGTATTTCCATAGGTCAGTATTTCCATAGGACAGTATTTCCATAGGACAGTATTTCCATAGGACAGTACACAGCAACTGTAATCCCTTCCTGGTAGCTGTTCTACATGACATCATATGGAGTGAAATATACAGCTTATTGCAGATTCTAGAAGGTATGCTACCTTTCTCAACAGTTAGCTCGTTTTAAGGGCCTTTGGTATTCACTTGTCATGAAAGTCAATTTCATGTGAGTGTTGCAGTCATTGAGCTCTCTTTCTGTGTAGTCACTGTTGGGGTGCCAGCGACCCTGCTTTCGTGAGAAGCATTCCTCGGGAAAGAACAGGTTGCATAATGATCTCTCTTCTGACGTAAGGCCCGGGGAGAAAACAGCTTTTTAACAGGCAGATTCACTGGCCCCTGTGCCCCCCGTTTCCCAGTCCGAGCTAGTTTGTTTTGCAACAGGCTGGGCTGCCCTCATCCGTCCTCTAGCCCCAGCCCTGGTGCTGCACTCCCCTGCCAGACGCCACAATGGCCCTGGACCAGGATATTTATCTGGCGCTAGTGTGTGTTAGGGGGGTGGGTGGATACTGATCCCCAGAGATGTCAATACAACCTTGGAATACATCAGTGGACCTGTAAGACATGTGACTTGAGGGAAGTTGATTAGTCACTGTCATGGTGGGTCGGGGTCATATGATGGGAAATGGAGTATTTGTTTTGGGGTGGTCTTTGAAGACCAGACTACATCCTGCTGGCTAGAATCCTCTTGTTTACTAACTAGCTTTACTTGTAAAAAGCTTTAGGTTGGTCAGAGTAGGGCCAGGAGCCCAAGAGAGAAGCTCCAGGGCCCATGGGTGAGGTAAACTGTGGAAGGTTGTTTTGTTTCATTGAGATTGAAAGTGTTTCTTGTTGACAAGACAGAAGACATAATATTTGTGTGCATGATAAATTAACCTCTGTAATAGGCCCTTAACCTCTGACTCCTCAGGCCCTCACGTTCAACCTAGGGATTGTATTAGCAACCCAAAGATGAGACCGCTAATATTTGCCCGTCCCCATATAGATATGAATCTTTACAATGGATGGCTTGGAGATGACATCATCAGGGGGTCACATCGGTACTGACTTCTGTGTTTATTTCTGATAATAACTAGAACTTTGTATCCGGCCTACTTTCTCCATCCCCGTTATCCTTTATAAGCGTGTCTCAATAATGGAGTTCTGGCTTCTGCCATTTGGCAGGTGTTAGTGAGTGTTTGACAAGGGGACTGTGTGCGCGCACGCGCGGTTTGATATCAGTTGTTTTAGTGTGTGTGATGTGCGCCAAGTGGTAAGCTGCTCAGTACTCATCCTGCTGTGACTCAAATCCAGAACAGGCCAGTGTGATCAGTGCCAACGTGTATGTTGCAGTTTTATGCGTGTGTGTGAGATATTCACCTTTAGGCCAGTGTGAGTCAGCCAGTGTGGACGCCCGGCTCTGTCATTAATCAGCGGGCAGAGCAAGTCTGGGTTTTCCGTAACCTACTTTCAGTAAGAGAGGAGAAGGGCAGAGGTGAGATAGGGGGAAAGAGGGCTTCCAGTTGGTTTCTATAAATGTTTCACTGAGAGGTCATCGTGGCCCATTAACCCAGGCGGCTTCTTATCATTACAGCACAGCTTAGGAGATGGAACGTCCTTAGCTTTGGGATAGATCCAGTCTTAGCCCAATCTGAGGATGGAGGAGGGAAAAGGATAGCTGAGAGGAGGATAGCCCAAGGCTTAAATATTTACAAATGACATGTTTTGGAACGTCCAGAGGTGCCTTTGTGTGCGTGTGCGTATGTTAAATAGTTTGACACACACACACACACACACACACACAGGCTCATTCACACTGAGCTTCATACTGAGCCCCAACACATGGATCAATAGCCAGCTCAGTAGTGGAGCAGTAATACATTGTCCATGTGTTCACCAGCTGTGGGGGAATAGTTATGTGAGGACACAGACCGACATGCTTTAACCCTCTCTCCTTCACTTCACTGACCAGAGGAAGTTTGTCCAGTGGAGTCATCAGCTGGGTTGACCACTAAGACCCTACTCTATTTATCGTTACATGGACTTGTCTCTTCCAGAGCCAGACTGCTGATCTGGCGTCCTTAAACAAGCAGACGGTCGGGATTTCTCCGCTCCAACTGTAACAATTAAAACATTTCAAATGGTCCATGGAAAACATACATACTGTACAATAGGAATGCACTGACTGCCAAGTGCGATCTATTCATTTGTGTGTTACATGGTGTTCATTACCTTGTCAGCAATATGAGGTTAGGGGCTACTGAGTTTACACAGCAACACAGAGCCAGTGGGAGAAGGTGTGTGTGTGTGTGTGTGTGTGTGTACACACAGAGAGTGGGAGAGAATGGGAGAGAGGGAGGAAGAGATAGCTACTGTAGAGGAGGGTGGGGGCTATGCAGTGCCTTTCCATACAAGGAGAGGTAGGGGGCGAGAGCCAAAGAGGGGGGGGAGAGAAGGGGAATACAATGTAGGAGGAGGGTTGTGGAAAGGTATATCTGGAGAGAGAGTCTGTGATAAGGCTCCCTGATCCTGCAACCACACGGAGTAGAGAGAGAATAAGAGAGAGTGGCTGGAGCTGTCCTGCTGATATATCCTCTGTCACTGACCGACTCGTCCTGACCAGGTAAGAAATTCAGTCCGCATCCCTTCAGACACTGAGTATCGGCATGAGTATTAGTGAGCGTGTGTGTGTGCATGTGTGTACTGGTAAAAACTGCACGTCTCTAAATATTTTTATATTTGTGTGTGAGTCTGGATTTGTCCCCGTGTGTGTGGGGTGGTGCAGTGTGTGGGGTGGTACAGTGTGTGTTTAAGATGCTATGTTTGTGTGTATGTTCCGGTTACCAAAATGCAATGGTGAGAGGGCTGTCTGAGTGCTGCCTCTTTCCTCCTCTATGTCTGGGTATGAGGCTGAGTCTGGGCTGAGTATAAGGCTGGGTCTGGGCTGAGTATGAGGCTGTCTGGGCTGTGTCTGGGTATGAGGCTGGGCTGAGTCTGGGCTGAGTATGAGGCTGTGTTTGGACATGAGGCTGTCTGGTCTGGGTATGAGGCTGAGTATGAGGCTGAGTGGGATGTGTCTGGGTATGAGGCTGTCTGGAATGTGTCTGGGTATGAGGCTGTCTGGGCTGTGTCTGGGTATGAGGCTGAGTATGAGGCTGAGTGGGATGTGTCTGGGTATGAGGCTGTCTGGGTATGAGGCTGTCTGGGATGCATCTGGGTATGAGGCTGTCTGGGCTGTGTCTGGGTATGAGGCTGTCTGGGCTGAGTATGAAGCTGAGTATGAGGCTGAGTCTGGTCTGAGTATGATGCTGTCTGGGATGTGCCTGAGTATGAGGCTGTTTCTGGGCTGTTTCTGGGCATGAGGCTGAGTATGAGGTTGTCTGGGCTGTGTCTGGGCTGAGTATGAGGCTGTCTGGGCTGAGTATGAGGCTGTCTGGGCTGTGTCTGGGTATGAGGCTGTCTGGGTATGAGGCTGTCTGGAATGTGTCTGGGTATGAGGCTGTCTGGGCTATGTCTGGGCTGTGTCTGGGTATGAGGCTGAGTATGAGGCTGAGTATGAGGCTGAGTGGGAAGTGTCTGGGTATGAGGCTGTCTGGGACGCATCTGGGTATGAGGCTGTCTGGGCATGAGGCCTCATACCCAGACACAGCCCAGACAGCCTCATACCCAGCTAGGTAAAGCTCCGCCTTATCTCAGTTCACTGGTCACGATGGCAACACCCATCCGTAGCACGCGCTCCAGCAGGTGTATCTCACTGATCATCCCTAAAGCCAACACCTCATTTGGCCGCCTTTCGTTTCAGTACTCTGCTGCCTGTGACTGGAACGAACTACAAAAATCGCTGAAGTTGGAGACTTTTATCTCCCTCACCAACTTCAAACATCAGCTATCCGAGCAGCTAACCGATCGCTGCAGCTGTACATAGTCTATTGGTAAATAGCTCACCCATTTTCACCTACCTCATTCCCGTACTGTTTTTATACTGTTTTTTATTTATTTACTTTTCTACTTTTCTGCTCTTTTGCACACCAATATCTCTACCTGTACATGACCATCTGATCATTTATCACTCCAGTGTTAATCTGCAAAATTATATTATTCGCCTACCTCCTCATGCCTTTTGCACACATTGTATATAGACTGCCCATTTTTTCTACTGTGTTATTGACTTGTTAATTGTTTACTCCATGTGTAACTCTGTGTTGTCTGTTCACACTGCTATGCTTTATCTTGGCCAGGTCGCAGTTGCAAATGAGAACTTGTTCTCAACTAGCCTACCTGGTTAAATAAAGGTGAAAAAAATGAGGCTGAGTATGAGGTTGTCTGGGCTGTGTCTGGGCTGAGTATGAGGCTGTCTGGGCTGAGTATGAGGCTGTCTGGGCTGAGTATGAGGCTGTCTGGGCTGTGTCTGGGTATGAGGCTGTCTGGGCTATGTCTGGGCTGTGTCTGGGTATGGGGCTGTCTGGGCTGTGTCTGGGTATGAGGCTGTCTGGGATGTGTCTGGGTATGAGGCTGAGTATGAAGCTGAGTATGAAGCTGAGTATGAGGCTGAGTCTGGGCTGAGTAGGATGCTGTCTGGGATGTGCCTGAGTATGAGGCTGTCTGGGCTGTGTCTGGGCATGAGGCTGAGTATGTGGTTGTCTGGGCTGTGTCTGGGCTGAGTATGAGGCTGCCTGGGCTGAGTATGAGACTGGCTGGGCTGTGTCTGGGCTGTCATTGTACATGAGAATTTGTTCTTAACTGACATGCCTAGTTAAATAAAAAATACAAAGTGTCTGGGCTGTGTCTGGGTATGAGGCTGTCTGGGCTGTGTCTGGGTATGAGGCTGTCTGGGCTGTGTCTGGGTATGAGGCTGTCTGGGCTGTGTCTGGGTATGAGGCTGTCTGGGCTGTGTCTGGGTATGAGGCTGTCTGGGCTGTGTCTGGGTATGAGGCTGTCTGGGCTGTGTCTGGGTATGAGACTGTCTGGGCTGTGTCTGGGTATGAGGCTGTCTGGGCTGTGTCTGGGTATGAGGCTGTCTGGGCTGTGTCTGGGTATGATGCTGTCTGGGATGTGTCTGGGTATGAGGCTGTCTGGGATGTGTCTGGGTATGAGGCTGTCTGGGCTGTGTCTGGGTATGAGGATGTCTGGGTATGAGGCTGTCTGGGCTGTGTCTGGGTATGAGGCTGTCTGGGCTGTGTCTGGGTATGAGGCTGTCTGGGCTGTGTCTGGGTATGAGGCTGTCTGGGCTGTGTCTGGGTATGAGGCTGTCTGGGCTGTGTCTGGGTTGGCTGATGATAATGAATATGTTGGTGCTGTTTCTGTGTTGATGACAATGAATGTACCTGTGCTGTTAGTCTGTGTCAGTGGTCTGTGATGTGGTGTGTCAGTGGTCTGTGATGTGGTGTGTCAGTGGTCTGTGATGTGGTGTGTCAGTGGTCTGTGATGTGGTGTGTCTCTGGTCTGTCAATGGTGTGCCACAGGTCTGTGGTGTGTTAGTGGTCTGTCATTGGTCTGTGGTGTCTGGTATGTCAGTGGTCTGTAGTGTGTCTCTGGTCTGCCAGTGGTCTGTGGTGTGTCAGTGGTCTGTAGTGTGTCTGTGGTGTGTCAGTGGTCTGTCTGTCGTGTGGCAGTGGTGTGCCACAGGTATGTGGTATGTTAGTGCTCTGTCATTGGTCTGTGGTGTGTCAGTGGTTTGTGGTCTGTCTGTGGTGTGTCTGTGGTGTGTTAATCTTGGTGAGTCAGTTTCTGGTATATTTCATCCTGTATACTGACTGCACTCCCAACCCTTCTATTTCTAACGTCAGTTAGTCCCATACGATGACATACTGATTGTTGAGAGATTTGCACAAAACAACTTTCCATTGCCACTGTCAAGACTCGAAAGGGAGAGGGATAATGAAAGGTTGTTGCATGGTATGTGATGTTTCTATAGGGTAACATATCTGCATGGTATGTGATGTGTCTATATGTTAACCTATCTGCATGGTATGTGATGTTTCTATAGGTTAACATATCTGCATGGTATGTGATGTTTCTATAGGTTAACCTATCTGCATGGTATGTGATGTTTCTATAGGTTAACCTATCTGCATGGTACATGATGTTTCTATAGGTTAACCTATCTGCATGGTATGTGATGTTTCTATAGGTTAACATATCTGCATGGTATGTGATGTTTCTATAGGGTAACCTATCTGCATGGTATGTGATGTTTCTATAGGTTAACCTATCTGCATGGTATGTGATGTTTCTATAGGTTAACCTATCTGCATGGTATGTGATGTTTCTATAGGTTAACCTATCTGCATGGTATGTGATGTTCTATAGGTTAACCTATCTGCATGGTATGTGATGTTTCTATAGGTTAACATATCTGAGCCCCCTAAACAGCTGGCAAGCACAGAATGCAGACAGTTAAAATGAGCCAACACACAAACCCATCATACAACACATTGTCCCTGAAGCCTATTTCTAGCGCCAGATAATGTTACCTCTAATGTAGGCTGCTCCAAACCTCTACTTTTCTTCTCATGGTGTATCACCAGTAGGCTCCAGCGACAGGTCACTGTTTGCAGCCGTATATGTCAGCATGTTACCCATTCACCTCTAAATGTATATTATGAACCACAAAGTTTAACAGGCAACCTTAAAAATACCATGAGTATGGAAGCAGAGAGGAACCTGCTTTGATCGCACAGTTCTGTCATCTGATCATCTCAGCGGCTGCAGCTCTGCTGTTCCAATACTGCAGGGAGGAGGGACTGGCCATATTAGCCACACACACATTATTATTATTTTATTTCACCTTTATATAACCAGGTAGGCCAGTTGAGAACAAGTTCTCATTTACAACTGCGACCTGGCCAAGATAAAGCAAAGCAGTGCGAAAAAAACAACAACACAGTTACACATAAACAAACGTGCAGTCAATAACACAATAGAAAAATCTATGTACAGTGTGTGCAAATGTAGAAGGGTAGGTAGGTAGGCAATAAATAGGCCCTAGAGGTGAAAATAATTACAATTTAGCATTAACACTGGAGTGATAGATGTGCAAGTAGAGATACTGGGGTGCAAAAGAGCAAGAGGATAAGTAACAATATGGGGATGAGGTAGTTGGGTGTGCTATTTACAGATTGGCTGAGTACAGGTACAGTGATCGGTAAGATGCTCTGACAGCTGATCCTTAAAGTTAGAGAGGGAGATATAAGACTCTAGCTTCAGTGATTTTTGCAATTCGTTCCAGTCATTGGCAGCAGAGAACTGGAAGGAAAGGTGTCCAAAGGAAGTGTTGGCTTTGGGGATGACCGTTGAAATATACCTGCTGGAGCGAGTGCTACGGGTGGGTGTTGCTATGGTGACCAGTGAGCTGGGATAAGGCAGGGCTTTACCTAGCAAAGACTTATAGATGACCTGGAGCCAGTGGGCTTGGCGACGAATATGTATTGAGGGCCAGCCAACAAGAGCATACAGGTTGCAGTGGTGGGTAGTATATGGGGCTTTGGTGACAAAACAGATGGCACTGTGATAGACTACATCCAGTTTGCTGAGTAGAGTGTTGGAGGCTATTTTGTAAATAACATCGCTGAAGTGAAGGATCGGTAGGATAGTCAGTTTTATGAGGGTGTGTTTGGCAGCATGAGTGAAGGAGGCTTGGTTGCGATATTGGAATTCTAGATTTAATTTTGGATGGGAGATGTGAGTCTGGAAAGATAGTCTACTGTCTAACCAGACACCTAGGTATTTGTATTTGTCCACATATTCTAGGTCAGAACCGTCCAGGGTAGTGATGCTAGTCGGTAAGGGAGGGTGCGGGCAGCAATCGGTTGAAGAGCATGCACTTAGTTTTACTAGCATTTAAAAGCAGTTGGAGCCCACGGAAGGAGTGTTGTATGGCATTAAGGCGTGTTTGGAGGTTTGTTAGCACAGTGTCCAAAGAAGGGCCAGATGTATACAGAATGGTGTCGTCTGCGTAGAGGTGGATCAGAGAATCACCAGCAGCAAGAGCTGTTGATGTATACAGAGAAAAGAGTCAGCCTGAAAATTGAACCCTGTGGCATCCCCATAGAGACTGCCAGAGGTCCGGACAACAGGCCTCCGATTTGACACACTGAACTCTATCTGGGAAGTAGTTGGTGAACCAGGCGAGGCAGTCAATTGAGAAGCCAAGGCTATTGAGTCTGCCGTTAAGAATGTGGTGATTGACAGAGTCGAAAGCCTTGGCCAGGTCGATGAAGACGGCTGCACAGTACTGTCTTTTATCGATGGCGGTTATATTGTTTTGGACCTTGAGCATGGCTGAGGTGCACCCATGACCAGCTCGGAAACCAGATTACATAGTGGAGAAGGTACGGTGGGATTCGAAATGGTTGGTGATCTGTTTGTTGACTTGGCTTTCAAAGATTTTAGAAAGGCAGAGAGGATGGATATAGGTCTATAACAGTTTGGGTCTGTTGAAGAGGGGGATGACCATGGCAGCTTTCCAATCTTTGAGGATCTCAGACAATGTGAAAGAGAGGTTGAATAGACTAGTTATAGTGGTTGCAACAATTCGGGTGGATAGTTTTAGAAAGAGAAGGTCCAGATTGTCTAGCACAGCTGCTTTGTAGGTATCCAGATTTCGCTACTCTTTCAGAACATTAGCTATCTGGATTTGGATTTGGGTGAAGGAGATTCGGGGGGCTTGGGCAAGTTGCTGCAGGGGGTCATGAGATGTAAGCCGGGGTAGGGGTAGCCAGGTGGAAAGCATGGCTAGCCGTAGAAAAATGCTTATTGAAATGATCGATTATCATAGATTTATCGGTGGTGACAATGTTTCCTATCCTCATTGCAGTGTACAGCTGGGAGGAGGTGCTCTTATTCTCCATGGACTTTAGTGTCCCAAAACGTTTTGGAATTAGTGCTACAGGATGCAAATTTCTGTTTGAAAAAGCTAGCCTTAATTTTCCTAACTGACTGAGTATATTGCTTCCTGACTTCCCTGAAAAGTTGCATATCACGGGGGCTATTCGATGCTAATGCAGAATGCCACAGAATGTGTTATTGTGCTGGTCAAGGGCAGTCAAGTCTGGGGTGAACCAAGGGCTATGTCTGTTCTAAGTTCTACCTTTTTTAGGTCACCTAACAGTTGGGTCACCTAACAATACAAACAGTACCTAACGGTACGGACTTTGAAGATAAATGGGGGACAATCAATTCACATATGGTGTCCAGGGCACAGCTGGGAGCTGAAGGTGGTCTATAACAAGCAGCAACAGTGAGAGACTTGTTTCTGGAGAGATAATTTTTTTAAATTAGAAGCTCGAACTGTTTGGGCATAGACCTGGAAAGTACGACAGAACTCTGCAAGCTATCTCTGCAGTAGATTGCAACTCCGCCCCCTTTGGCAGTTCTGTCTTGTCGGAAAATGTTATAGTTAGGGATGGAAATTTCAGGATTTTTGGTGGCCTTCCTAAGCCAGGATTCAGATACGGCTAGGACATCCGGGTTGGCGAAGTGTGCTAAAGCAGTGAATAAAACAAACTTAGGGAGGAGTCTTCTAATGTTAACATGCATGAAACCAAGTTACAGAAGTCAACAAATGAGAGCGCCTGAGGAATGGGAGTGATTCTGGGGGCTGCACGGCCTGGGTTAACCTCTGCATCACCAGAGGAACAGAGGAGGAGTAGAATAAGACTACGGCTAAAGGCTAAAAGAACTGGTCGTCTAGTGCGTTCGGAACAGAGGATAAAAGGAGCAGGTTTCTGGGCGAGGAAGAATAGATTCAAGGCATAATGTACAGACAAGGGTATGGTAGGATGTGAGTACAGTGGAGGAAAACCTAGGCATTGAGTGACGACGAGAGAAGTTTTGACTCTAGAGGCACCGTTTAAGCCAGGTGAGGTCACTGCATGTGTGGGGGGTGGAACAAAAAGGCTAGCTAAGGCATATTGAGCGGGGCTCGAACCTCTACAGTCAAATAAGACAATAATCACTATCCATATCAGCAATAGACAAGGCATATTGACATTAAGGAGAGGCATGTGTAGCCGTGTGATCATAGGGTCCAGTGAGTAGCTAGGCGAGCTGGAGACACGACGATTCAGACAGCTATTGAGCCGGGGCTAGCAGATGGGCTTCCGGGGGACGTCGCAACGGACGAGCCTGTTGAAACCCCTCGGACTGTTATGTCGGCAGACCAGTCTTGATGGATCGGCGGGGCTCCGTGTCGCCAGTAACGGGTCCAGGCCAATTGCCAAAAGAGGTATTGTAGCCCAAGAATTGGCTGATGGACATCTTCGGCTAGCCGGGAGATGGGCCTAGTTCAGACCCTGGTTTGATTCCAGGCTGAATCACAACAGGCAGGGATTGGGAGACCTATAGGGCGCCGCACAATTTGGCCCAGCGTCGTCCGGTTTAGGGTTTGGCCGGGATAGGTAATCATTGTAAATAACAATTTGTTCTTAACTGACTTTTAAATTTGGTGCAAATATAACAAACGTGGTGCTGTTGAGAGTAGCCCTGTGCGCTAAAGCTGTGCTGGACAATGGCAAAAGTACAGAGAACTGGGGCACACACACATTCACATTCTCACACATTCTTTCTCTCCTCTCTCTCTCATGCATGCACGCAGGCACGCGCAGTATAGTACAGTTGAAGTCGAAGTTTACTTACACTGAGGTTGGAGTCATTAAAACTTGTTTTTCAACCACTCCAATTGTTTACAGACAGATTATTTCATTTATAATTCACTGTATCACAATTCCAGGTGGTCAGAAGTTTACATACACTAACTTGACTGTGCCTTTAAACAGCTCCAGAAAATGATGTCATGGCTTTAGATGCTTCTGATAGGCTAATTGACATCATTTGAGTCTAAACCCTAACCATTTTCCTGTTGAGGACACTTTTGATTGACACTTCTCTCTGTGTCCACATTAGATGATGTCATCGGAGCTCCTGTCCTTTGGTTGGCTGCAGCAGCTGCTGGTGGTGCTCCTGAAGCTGACCCTGTCCTTCGCCATACCGACCAATGGGACAGAGTGTACAGCCAAAGGCCCTGCCTCCTACATTCTGGTCTTCACGGGTCACTGGAGCCCCCAGACGTTCCCTAAACAGTACCCACTGTTCCGTCCCCCCGCACAGTGGTCCAAACTCATGGGTAAGATGAGCCACCAACTCAGTCCAAAATCAGGCCCTAACCACTACCAGACACTTCATGATATCCCCTTGATGATCAGAAAGTGGATGTGAACACATATACAGCATAAGCTCCTTACAGTATTCCAAACCATATTGGTATTGTCTCAATTATCTATAATGGCCTCATCTTTTTGCCCTTTTCCCCTCATGGCAACTGGTTGGTGAATGGAAAGGACACTCATGCCTTCACTCATCTCTCAAGTCCTTTCACTTCAGGGCTCCCAATTGAAAAGGGGGACCGAGGGGGGCTATTTTGAGAGAGAGCAGGTCAGGGATAGCAGGCCATTCCGGGATAGCAGGCCATTCCGGGATAGCAGGCCAGTCCGGGATAGCAGGCCAGTCCGGGATAGCAGGCCAGTCCGGGATAGCAGGCCAGTTCGGGATAGCAGGCCAGTCCGGGAAAGCAGGCCAGTCCGGGATAGCAGGCCAGTCAGGGATACTGGCTCGGCCTGCTCCTTTCCTCACCTGATCAAGTGTTGGACATTTGAGGGCTCACAGCTGGCCAATTAACCCGCCTCAGGCCTCTATTTCCCCCCATAGCCTGGCCCTGCGGTCACCCTGCTCCAGCCAACCTCCAGCCCCACACACATGGGGAGAGACAGAGAGACACTAATGAGGAAAGCAGTGAAGGGGAGGTAGAGAGTGGTGAGGCAGTCAAGCAAAACACTACCAGATGAAGCAGGGCGGCTACCTTTCTCTCTCCCTCCTACTCTCTCTTTCCTTCTGTCTCTCCTTCTGTCTCTCCTTCTCTCTCTCCTTCTGTCTCTCCTTCTCTCTCCTTCTGTCTCTGCTCTCTCCTTCTGTCTCTCCTTCTGTCTCATTCTCTCTCCTTCTGTCTCTCCTTCTCTCTCCTTCTCTCTCTCCTTCTGTCTCTCTTTCTCTCTCCTGTCTCTCCTTCTGTCTCATTCTCTTCTCCTCTCTCTCCTTCTCTCTCCTTCTCTCTCTCCTTCTGTCTCTCCTTCTCTCTCTCCTTCTGTCTCTCCTTCTGTCTCTCCTTCTCTCTCTCCTTCTGTCTCTCCTTCTCTCTCTCCTTGTCTCTCCTTCTGTCTCTCCTTCTGTCTCTCATTCTGTCTCTCCATCTGTCTCTCCTTTGTTCTCCTTCTGTCTCTTCCCCCTACTCTCTCTCTCCTTCTGTCTCTCCTTCTGTCTCTCCTTCTGTCTCTTCCCCCTACTCTCTCTCTTCTCTCTTCTGTCTCTTCCCCCTACTCTTTCTCTCCTTCTGTCCCTCTCCTTTTCTCTCCATCTGTCTCTCCTTCGTTCTCCTTCTGTCTCTTCCTCCTACTCTCTCTCTCCTTCTGTCTCTTCCCCCTACTCTCTCTCTCCTTCTGTCCCTCTCTCCTTTTCTCTCCATCTGGGGGCTGCTGGCGTCCTGGAGGCATATGAGTGCTAAGATGTTTTTTAGGGTGTGGTGGGGTCAGATATCTTACCTCACTCAGGGAGGGGGGAAAGGGGGATCAGGATCTACTTGGCTCTGCTGCCCTGCCTTACCAGCGTGGATGGATGGCAGATGCGTGTGCCAGAGATGTGTGTGCGCCAGACTTGATCTCTGCATCACTGTCTGTGGCCGCCGTTGGTTTGTATGGCTTCCAGAACTACCAGCCATGCCCTGTCAGCCTGCCAGAGGGGGATGACCTGTTTCTGCATATAGAGACAGTAACCTTGCACATGCTGTAGGCCCTGGGGACATGGACACGTCTCTGATGACTTTAGACTGGAGGCCACCAGGGTTCAGGGACATTGTGCCCAGGGAAGAAAGTTATACAAGAGAGTCATTAGTCAGAGGGGCCAATGAATGGAGTTTGTTACAGCTGGAGAAGAAAACCATGACCCATTAGGGGTCTGGGAGTTGAGGAGGGGGATCATTTATTTGCAGGAATAATTTGAAACATGACATGTTATTATTGGGTTTCAGGGACTTGATGCTTGCAGGAAACCTGTTACTATGGACATGAAATTAAGTGTGTAAGTGACGGCGGTTGAGGACAAACAGGATCATGTGTGTTTTTTGGGTGCGTCTGGAGTGTGTGTTTACGTGTATGCATGTGGTGAGGTAAGGCAGAGATGTTATGAGACAGACTGAGACTGTGGTTGATGACCCTCTGCAAGCCAAATAACAACTGATCCTGGGCCAGGTCACATGTGGCTTATAATGGGAAGTGACGGGACAAAGAACATAAGAACATCAGTTCTTAAGGGCATTGAGAGAACAAAGGCAACCATCCATCCCAAAGTAAAGAAAACAGTGGGACTGTAAGATATCAGAAAGGGGGGTGTAAAGATCTTAGTATTAGTAAAGGTCTTGGTGTGAGTAAAGGTCTTGGTTGGTGTTAGTAAAGGTCTTGGTGTGTGTAAAGATCTTGTGTGAGTAAAGGTCTTGGTGTGAGTAAAGGTCTTGGTGTGAGTAAAGGTCTTGGTGTGAGTAAAGGTCTTGGTGTGTGTAAAGGTCTTAGTATTAGTAAAGGTCTTGGTGTGAGTAAAGGTCTTGGTGTGAGTAAAGGTCTTGGTGTGAGTAAAGGTCTTGGTGTGAGTAAAGGTCTTGGTGTGAGTAAAGGTCTTGGTGTGAGTAAAGGTCTTGGTGTGAGTAAAGGTCTTGGTGTGAGTAAAGGTCTTGGTGTGAGTAAAGGTCTTGGTGTGAGTAAAGGTCTTGGTGTGAGTAAAGGTCTTGGTGTGAGTAAAGGTCTTGGTGTGAGTAAAGGTCTTGGTGTGAGTGAAGGTCTTGTTGTGGGTAATGGTCTTGGTGTAAGTAAAGGTCTTGGTGTGAAAAGGTCTTGGTGTGAGTAAAGGTCTTGGTGTGAGTAAAGGTCTGTGTAAGAATAGGTCTTGGTGTGGTCTTGGTGTGTGTAAAGGTCTTGGTGTGACTAAAGGTCATGGTGTGAGTAAAGGTCTTGGTGTGTGTAAAGGTCTTGGTGTGTGTAAAGGTCTTGGTGTGAGTAAAGGTATTGGTGTGAGTAAAGGTCTTAGTATTAGTAAAGGTCTTAGTATTAGTAAAGGTCTTGGTGTGAGTAAAGGTCTTGGTGTGAGTAAAGGTCTTGGTGTGAGTAAAGGTCTTGGTGTGAGTAAAGGTCTTGGTGTGAGGTGTGAGTAAAGGTCTTGGTGTGTGTAAAGGTCAAGGGTCTTAGTACTGAGTAAAGGTATTGGTGATGATATTAAGGAAGGAGAGATGCATTTTCACAGGATTCAAAAATAACTTGTCTCCCTGTCTTGGTCCCAACAGCTATCACCCATAATAAGCAGCAAAGGCTGTTTCAGGAGGGGCCCAGGCTAGTATAGGGGTACAAAGTCTTGCTGAGGTAGGGGTGACGGTAGATCTGGTGAAGGGGGCGAAGGATGCCAGGAAGAGACGGTGTGCGGTAAAGGTGCCATGTACAGAACAGCTTGGTGTGCCACTGGCAACAGCTCCACAGAATTGCTGCTGCAGGAGCCCAGGTCTTGGCATGATAAAGGTCTTGGTGTGAGTAAAGGTCTTGGTGTGAGTAGTAAAGGTCTTGGTGTGTGTAAAGGTCATATAAAGGTCTTGTGAGCACACACACACAGTAAAGGTCTTGCACGCGCACACAACCACCATTTACAAACACGTTACTGCTTTCCATGAACCTCTCCACAACCCTTTCCAAGGTCCAGTTCCTCTCTCTCTTAAATATACAGACACGCCATGACTTTATCAACTCTGTTCTGCTCTAAAGCTCCCACCACAAAACCTTAGCAACAAACACTCTTGGTGTGACTCAATACTTAGTCAACTAAAGACTTGCCCCACCAAAGGTCAAACCCCTTGACTCAATCTTGGTCCCTGACCAAACACTTCACTAGTCTTTTCCAAAGGTCTTGTGTTCCAATCAGGCTAAAGTTTAGCATCCAGCCCTGTGGCCACAAACTCCCTCATCCGTCCTGCCTGGTCTATGTCTGCTGTCTCCCTGATGAACTTAGGGCCCGGGCTGAGGCTTGGTGGCTGCAATGTAAAAGGTCTGGTGTGTGTAGGTCTGGTGTGAGTAAAGGTCTTGGTGTGAGTAAAGGTCTTGGGCTGAAGCTAAAGGTCTTGGGACTGGGAGGTAAAGGCTATCCAGAATAGGTGGGTTGAGTAAAGGTCTTTGGGACTGGAGTAAAGGTCTTATCCAGAATAGGTTGGGTTCTAGGCTGCCTTTCTTGGGACTGGGAGGATGCTTGGTCCAGAATAGGTGGGTTCTAGGCTGCCTGGGGTTGGGCCTGGGAGGATGCTATCCAGAATAGGTGGGTTCTAGGCTGCCTTTGGGCTGGGGCTGGGACTGGGAGGGATGCTATCCAGAATAGGTGGGTTCTAGGCTGCCTGAGGTTGGGACTGGGAGGGATGCTATCCAGGAAAGGTGGGTTCTAGGCTGCCTAGGGTCTGGGGCTGGGACTGGGAGGGATGCTATCCAGAAAGGTCTTGGGTTCTAGGTCTGGTGGGTCTGGGACTGGTCTTGGTGTGAGAGTGGGTCTTGGTGGATGGTCTTGGTGTGAGTAGAATCTTGGGTTCTAGGCTGCTTGGGGTGGGGCTGGGACTGGAGGGATGCTAAGGTCCAGAATAGGTGGGTTCTAGGCTGCCTGGGGTTGGGTAAAGGTCTGGGAGGGAGTGCTATCCAGAATAAAGGTGGTTCTAGGCTGGTCTTGGTGGAGTAAAGGTCTTGGGGAGTGGGACTGGGAAAGGTCTTGCTATCCAGGGTAGGTGGGTTCTTGGCTGGCTGAAAGGTCTTGGGAGCTGGGACTGGGAGGGATGCTAGCCAGGTAGGTGGGTTTGGGCTGGCTGAGGCTGGAGCTGGGACTGGGAGGTCTTAGCTAGCCAGGCTAGGTGGGTTCCAGGCTGGGGTCTGGGCTGGCTGGGACTTATTAGAGGGATGCTAGCCAGGCTAGGTGGGTTCTTGGGCTGGGGCTGGGACTGTTAGGGATGCTAGCCAGGTCTTGGTGGGTTCTAAAGCTGAGGCTGGGGCTGGGACTGGGAGGGATGCTAGCCAGGCTTGGTGGGTTCTGGGAGGCTGGGGCTGGGACTGGGAAAGGATGCTAGCCAGGCTAGGTGGGTTCTTGGCTGAGGCTGGTGCTGGGACTGGGAGGGATCTAGCCAGGCTAGGTGGGTTCTGGTGGCTGAGGTCTGGTGCTGGTAAAGACTGGGAAAGGATGCTAGCCAGGCTTGGTGGGTTCTATGGCTGAGGCTGGTGCTGGGTCTGGGAGGGATGCTAGCCAGGTAGGTGGGTTCTCTTGGGCTGAGGCTGGTGGGTGTGAGTAAAGGACTGGGAAGGGATGCTAAAGGCTTGGTGTGGTTCTGGGCTGAGTAAATGTATTGGTGTGGGTGGGAGGGATGCTAGTAAAGGCTATTGGTGGGTAAAGGCTAGTTGGGTGCTGGGAGGATGTAGCCAGGCTAAAGGGGTTCTGGTGGAGTAAAGGTATTGCCAGGCTGTGGGTTCTTGGCTGCCTGGAGCTAAATGTCTTGCTTGAGGTGGATGTATGTCTTTTCCTCGCCCTCACACTTAGTTGAGGACTGAAGTGGAGAAAGGTCTTGGAGAAAGGTCTTGGCGCGAGACAAGGTCTTGGAGAGAAAGGTCTTGCGAGACAAGTCTTGGTGTGACTAAAGGTCAAGTGCAGAAAGGTCTTGCAAGACAAGTGGAGTGAGTAAAGGATCTTGTGGAGTAAAGGTCTTAGTATTACAAAGGTCTTGGAGTGAGTAAAGGTCTTGTGTGAGTGAAGGTCTTAGTGTGAGCAAAGGTATTGGTGTGAATAAAGGTATTGGTGTGAGTAAAGGTCTTAGTGTGTGTAAAGGTCTTAGTATTAGTAAAGGTCTTAGTATTAGAATAGGTCTTGGTGTGAGTAAAGCTCTTGGTGTGAGTAAAGGTATTAGTAAAGGTCTTGGTGTGAGTAAAGGTATTGGTGTGTGCAAAGGTCTTAGTATTAGTAAAGGTATTGGTGTGAGTAAAGGTCTTGGTGTGTGTAAAGGTCTTGGTGTGTGTAAAGGTCTTGGTGTGAGTAAAGGTCTTGAAGGTGAGGTCTTGGTGACCCAACATTTTGTTTATTAGTAAAGGTCTGTCTTCGCCTGGAGCAAAAACAACTTGGTGTGAAAAGGTCTTGGTCCAGTAAATGCTGGCTGCCCCATACTGAAGGCTTGCGCTGTCTGGCATTTTCTGATCTGTGCTAAAGGTCTGACTGTGATGTCTGGTCTGGTCTAGCCAATCTGTTTTTAGATAAAGGGCATTGGGCTGAGTAAAGGGGATGGAGATGTCAGCCTTGGTGTGGAACTGACAATGATAGATCAAATTGTCCGTCTGAGTAAAGGTATTGATGTGAGTAAAGGTCTTGGTGTGAGTAAATGTCTTGCAGTGTGAGTAAACACACACAAAATGTTGCTGGTGCGTGTTGGTAGGCACAAATTATGTGTAAGCCTATTGCAGCTTGGTGCATGAGTAACCACTGCATTTCTAGTTTGACTAGTCTTCCAGAGAAAATCGGTCAGTGAGCATATTTCCCCTAAACTTTGGTAAAGCCAGGTTTGGGCGAGTTGAGGTTTGGGATTTTTCATTCTCTTGACTTGGGCCTGGGATTCTGTGGGCCCTGGGGAGAAATGTGCTTAGATGGAGTGTCAATATTAGGTATCAGTGTTGTGTCAGTGAGTGTCTCTGGCCTTCAAATCAAATTTGATCAACACGACAACACCTTATCCACCTCAGGAGACTGAAAAGATTTAAAGGTCTTGGTGTGTGTAAAGGTCTTAGTATTAGTAAAGGTCTTGGGTGTGAGTAAATGTCTTGGTGTGAGTAAAGGTCTTGGTGTAAGTAAAGGTATTGGTGTAAGTAAAGGTATTGGTGTAAGTAAAAGTCTTGGTGTGAGTAAAGGTCTTAGTATTAGTAAAGGTCTTGGGTGTGAGTAAATGTCTTGGTGTGAGTAAAGGTCTTGGTTAAGTATATGAGGTCTATGGTGTAAAATAAAGGTATTGGTAATTAATATCTTGATTGAGTAAAGGTCTTAATTAACTAAGAGTCTTGGTGTGAGTAAAGGTATTTATAAAGAGCTGTTATCTTAAGTAAAGGTCTTGGTGTGAGGAAAGGTATTGGTGGAGTAAAGGTGAATCGGTGTGAGTAAAGGTCTTGGTGTGAGTAAAGGTTACTTTGTGAGTAATTCTAAGTATGTTAAAGGTCTTGTTGTGAGTAAGGTTTTGTGTGAGTAAAGGTCTTGTATTAGTAAAGGTCTTGGTGTGTGTAAAGGTCTTGTGTGAAAACCAGTATTAGTAAAGGACTTGGTGTGAGTAAATGTCTTTGTGAGTAAAGGTATTGGGTGTGTAAAGGTCTTAGTATTAGTAAAGGTATTGGTGTGAGTAAAGGTCTTGGTGTTTAAGCAGTTTTGACTGAGGTCTTGGTGTGATTAAAGGTCTTGCTGTGAGTAAATGTCTTGGTGTGAGTAAAGTTTGGTGTAAGTAAAGGTCTTGGTGTAGAGCAGCGAAAGTCTTGACTGTGTTGAGCGGTCTTAGTATTAGTCAAGGTCTTGGTAGGAGTAAGCAGGCCAGAGGTGTGAGTAAAGGTCTTGGTTGGGTGTAAAGGTCTTGGTGAGTAGAGCTTAGGTATTAGTAAAGGTCTTGGTGTGAGTAAAGGTCTTGGGTAAGTAAATGGTCTTGTAGCGTGAGAAAGGTCTTCAACTGAGAAGGACAGTGGAGTAAAGGTCTTGGAGGAGTAAAGGTCTTGACGTGAGTAAACTTGGGAAAAGGTTTTGAACACTAAAGGTCTTGGCTGTGTGTAAAGGTCTTGGTGTGTTGTAAAGGTCTTAGTATTAGTAAAGGTCTTGGTGTGAGTAAAGGTCTTGGTATGAGTAAAGGTCTTGGTGTGTGTAAAGGTCTTAGTATTAAGCCACAGCGAGTTCCAAAGGTCTTGGTGCGCCGTAAAGGTCTTGTGTGAGGCAAGGTCTTGGTGTGAGTATGTTGTCTTGAGCATGAGTAAAGGTCTTGGGCCAAAGGTCTTGGTGTGAGAACGAAGTCTTGTTGTGAGGATAAAGGTTCTTGCGCTGTGGGAGGTCTTGGTGTGACAAATGGAGTTGTCAAGGTCTTGATGGAGAAAGGTCTTGGTGTGAGTAAAGGTCTTCCCCGGTGTGAGGAAGAGGTCTTTGTGAGTAAAGGTCTTGGGTGGTGATCCGTCTTCCACACTGGGTAATGGTCTTGCCAGACATGTCTTGAGATGTGAGTAAAGGTCTTGGTGTGAGTAAAGGTGTGATTAAGGTCTTGTGTGTGTGCATAAAGGTATTGGTGTGAGTAAGGTCTATGTGAGTAAAGGTCTTGCTTGGTGTGTGTAAAGGACTTAGTGCCTGAGTAAAGGTATTGGGGTGTGTAAAGGTCTTAGTATTAGAAAGGTCTTAGTGTGAGTAAAGGTCTTAGTATTAGTAAAGGTTTTGGTGTGTGTAAAGGTCTTGGTGTGAGTAAAGGTATTGGTGTGAGGTGTGAGTAAAGGATTGGTGTGAGGTGGTAAAGGTATTGGAAGTGCAGGTCTTAGTACTAGTAAAGGTATTGGTGATGATATTAAGGAAGGAGAGATGCATTTTCACAGGATTCAAAAATAACTTGTCTCCCTGTCCTCTCCCAACAGCATCACCCATAATAAGCAGCACCGGCTGTTTCAGGAGGGGCCCAAACTAGATAGGGGTGGAGAAGGTTTGCTGAGGTAGGGGTGACGGTAGATCTGGTGAAGGGGCGAAGGATGCCAGGAAGAGACGAGCGGTCGGTGCCATGTACAGAACAGCAGATCGCCACTGGAAGGGCACAGCTCCACAGAATTGCTGACCACGGAGCCCACTGGTAGGCATGATATACACAGAACAGGCACACACACACACACTTGACAAGCACGCACGTCGCACACACACCACCATTTACACACACGTTACTGGATGAAGTTCTCCACAACCCTTTCCAAGGTCCAGTTCCTCTTTCTCTAAATATACAGACACGCCATGACTTTAAACTCTCTGCTCTCCGCTCCCACCACAAAACCTGCAACAAACACTCTCAACTCAATAAGTCAACTCATGAGGGCCCCAGGGGCAAACCCCTTGACTCAATGGTCCCTGACCAAACACTTCACTAGTCTTTTCCAGTGTTCCAATCAGGCTAGATTTCATCTGGAGCCCTGAGGCCAGAAACTCCCTCATCCGCCTGCCTGGGCAGTGTCTGCAGAACCAGCGGTGATGAACTTAGGGCAAACGAGGATGAGGCTTAGGCTGCAATGTTTCAAAATTGGACTGGAGCGGTCATTCTGGGGAGGGCTGAAGCTAGGAATGAGACTGGGACTGGGAGGATGCTTCCAGGGTTATAGGTGGGTTCAAGGCTGCCTGGGGTTGGGACTGGGAGGGATGTTATCCAGAATAGGTGGGTTCTAGGCTGCCTTTGGTTGGGACTGGGAGGGATGCTATCCAGAATAGGTGGGTTCTAGGCTGCCTGGGGTCCGGCCTGGGAGGGATGCTTTCCAGAATCCAGGTTTCTAGGCTGCCTAGGGCTGGGGCCCTGTTCTGGGAGGGATGCTATCCAGAATAGGTGGGTTCTAGGCTGCCTGGAGGTTGGGACTGGGAGGGATGCTATCCAGGATAGGGGGTTCATAGGCTGTCAAAGGATGGGGGGGAGGGAGGGTTGAGGAGGCAGAATCAGGAGATAGGTTGGGAAGGTTTGAGCAGAGGGAAGAGATGATAGGATGGAATAGGTGGGTTCTAGGCTGCAGGGCTGGGGCTGGGACTGGGAGGGATGCCATCCAGAATAGGGGCAGTGTGGGAGGTGTTGGATTCTGCGAGGGGAAAAGGATACAAGGTAGTGGGCTGGGGTTGGGACTTGGAGGGCTATCCAGGATAGGTGGGTTCCAGGCTGGCTGAGGCTGGGAGGGAGTTGCAATGAGCTGGGACTGGGAGGATGCTAGCCAGGCTTGTGGGTTCCAGGGGCTGAAGGCTGGAGCTGTGACTGGGTCAATGCTAGCCAGGCTAGGTGGGTTCTGGGAGGGAAAGGGATGCTAGCCAGGCTAGGTGGGTCAAGGCTAGGCTGGGGCTGGGGAGGGATGCCCAGGCTGTGAGGGTTCTGGGCTGGGACTCAGGAAAGGATGCTTATCAGGCATCAAGTTCTTGGCTGAGGCTGGGGACCTGGAGGGCGATAAATGATAAGGATGTTAAGGTTGAAAGGGCTGGTAACTGGTGACTGGAAATTCAAAGGGAGGGATGCTAGAGGCAGATGGGTAAGGGCTGAGAAAGAGGCTGGGACTGAGATAGGGATGCTAGCCAGGCTACCCCGGTTCTGACCAGGCTGGTGCTGGTGCTGGGACTGGGAGGGATGCTAGCCAGGCTAGGTGGGTTCTGGGCTGGGACTGGGAGGGATGCTAGCCAGGCTCGGTGGGTTCTGGGCTGCCTGGAGCTGCTGTTGCTTCTGGTGGATGTATGTTTTTCAGTCGCCCTCACACTTAGTTGAGGGACTGAAGTGGAGACATAGGCTGGATGAACTCTGCCTTGTTGGCTGCAGACAAGTGGAGAGAAGGAGACCTGGACAACGTGGAGTCGTGGGCGCTGAGACAAGTGCAGAGAGGGGCAAGACAAGTGGAGAGAAGGCGTGATACAAGTGGAGAGAGGGCATGGTCTGTGGAGAGAGGAGAGAAACAAGGGAGAGACAGACACATAGTGGACAGGCTACAGAAGAGGGAGCAAGGAAGAGATGGAATGACAAGTGGAAAGAGGGGGGAATGTTCAGAAAGTTAGTTCCTGAAGGTGAGGTGCTGGTGACCCAAATTTTTGTTTAAAATGATACCTGTACTGCCTGAAGTAAAAACAACCCCCATGAAAAGCATCTCCTCCAGTGCTGGCTGCCCCATACTGTAGGCAGTGGCTGCGTTGTTGACTTTGTACTAAGTCTAGCGCTTGTCTGGCATTTTCTGATCTGTGCTGGAGTCTGACTGTGATGTCTGTGCTGGTCTAAAAGCCAATCTGTTTTTAGATAGCTGGCAACAAGGCTGAGAAATGGAGATGTCAGCCTTTGTGTAGAACTGACAATTATCAAATTGATACATCTGAAATATACAAATAGAAACACACGCTATGTAGCAGCTACGATCAAACAAATCAAACACACAAAATGCTGCTGATCTGAAATGAAATGGCAAAATTATGTGATACTACCTGCAGCCAGAACCAATCCGATCTACTTTGTTGAGGAAACCACTTCATTTCTACAGACTAGTGCTTCCAGAGTTCGGACAGTCATGCATATTTCTCCTAAACTTTTGGTACTGCCAGGTTTGCTGGTTGAGGTTGGGGATTTTTCATTCTCTTGACTTGGGCCTGGGATTCTGTGGGCCCTGGGGAGATCATGCCTAGATGGAGTGTCAATATTAAGACTATCAGTGTACACAATTATCAGTGAGTGTCTCTGGCCTTCAAATCAACTATGATCAACAGCAACACCTATCACTAATCAGGAGACTGAAAAGATTTGGCAGTTGGTCCCTAAAAGTTCTACAGGTGCATCATTGAGAGCATCCTGTGTGTCTTTGGTTATGCTGGCTAAGTGATATGACATGCTATTCTATAAAATAATTTATCCGTAATTAATATTACCTGATTGTGCTAATCATGTAAATATAATTAACTAGAGAGTCCATCACTAATAATATTTATAGAGCTGTTATCTTCTGTAAACTCTTTTGACCTAGTAAATTGCTGGTAAATTGAATCTTCTGTTAACTAGATATTTTTGTGGTAGACGGGATACTCTTTCTGTTCCTTCCTAACCCTTGTTTGCATTTGCTGTTGCTAACTCAACGGCTAGGAGGTATCACTTCTGCAGTGAATACGAGTTCAAAGTTCATACCATTCGCAACCAAAGCTCACGCTGATGTTGGCTTCGTTCTGTAGTTATTATCTGAACCATTCTGACATCGGACCGTCGTCCTCACGTCCTCGGAACAGGAGGTTATATTGTCGTTAAGGGCTTATATAGGAAGGGAGAGGAGGGTGTATTTGAAAAGTTGTATAGCCCATGTTCCTTCATAGGGGCGGGTCACTGATTGAGCAGAGCCCTATCTTATGAAAACCCAAATCTCACATTTTAGAAGCTAAAATCACATTTCATCCCATCACGAATAATTTAATATTCAAACATTTAAATTGAACAACAATTCCACGTGAATCCGATAACTCTGATGTGTAGACTTTCCACTGTAGAGTTTATCATCTTATCATTGATGAGAATGTCTCAGATGACTACCGAACTGACATCATATTCATTAAGTATCACCGCATATGTTCAATTGGTCGGATTACCAGAATATAGTTAATTTCCCCCCACCTTCTGATGTTCCCAGAATCTCTATGTTAACCAAGGGGTTTGCAAATGTAACATCAGCAGAGTAAAAAGAGGTATTTATGACTGTCATAAACCTATCCCCAGGCCAACGTCATGACAATCCTGACTGGTTGCATCCGCCTGGTATGGCAACTGCTCGGCGCTACAGAGGGTAGTGTGTACGGCCCAGTACATCATTTCTTGACATCCAGGACCTATTTTATAATTTTTATCCCATTTTCATGGTATCCAATTGGTCTTGTCTCTTTTCAGTCTTGTCTCATCGCTGCAATTCCCATACGGACTCGGGAGAGGTGAAGGTCGAGAGACGTGCATCCCCCGAAAAACAACCCAGCCAATCCGCACAGCTTCTTGACACTGCCCACTTAACCCGGAAGCCAGCCGCACTAATGTGTTGGAGGAAACATCGTACACCTGGCGACCGTGTCCGCAACAGGACTCGCTAGTGTGCGATGGGTCAAGGACATCCCTCCCGGCGACACCCTCCCCTAACCCGGACGACACTGGGTCAATTGTGCGCCGCCCCATGGGGCTCCCGGTGTCACTGCGCCACTCGGGAGGCCCTTCCAGGACCTATATACTAGGCAGTATATAGGTACCACACTATCCCATCCAAGCCCATCCATCCTCCCCTACCCAAGCCTGTCCACCCCACCCAATCTTGTCCCAGCCCTGCCTAGAGCCCTGAATAGCGGGCATTTAACCTCATACAGGAAACAGCAGACACACTTCAGGCTTTTACCCAACTAGGACTAATTTTGTCCAGCCATGTGTGTGTTAGCATCAGCTATAACCCTGTCTTATTAGCACAGCCAATATTACACAAACAGGATCTGAATAGTGTACTGGAACTAAACTCTCTCATTCCCACTCTCCCACTCCTTCCCTCCCTCTATGGACACAGCTCTCTCTGATGGTGAAAGTGATCCCCAGCCCTGATTGGTTCGTGGGGGTGGACAGTCTCAACCTCTGTGAAGGCGGCAAGTGGAAACAGGAAGTGACCCTTGACCTTCAACCCTTTGATGCAGGAACGGACAGCGGCTTCACTTTCTCCTCTCCCAACTACCCCACTGTCCCCCAGGAAAACATCACACGGGTGAGATAGATGACTTTGCCCCTCTTTTCACTTTCACTTGAGGGAGAAAGAGGGCCATGGAGGTTACCCCTTCCTCTGTAATGACTAGGCTTTAAATAGACCAAACATAGCCTGTTTCGGGGAAGCGGCCCACCCCTTTTTATGTAGGTATGCTGCTAACATTACCCCAATATGAAAGACTTGAAAGGCCTAATTTATTTTTCCCACTAACAAAATGTCACAGTTCAAGCACACAGCTTTGAATTATTAATGAGTACTGGTAATAATCTGATTTTATTTTGTGTTTTAGAGTTTGTTGTTGACAGTTTTCTATGTGCTGCTGTCCCCCTCCAGATTACTTCCCAGATGCCCAAGCACCCAGCCAACTCCTTCTACTACCCCCGTCTCACAGAGCTTCCGCCCATAGCCTCCATACGGCTAACCAGACAGAGACGTTCATCCTCCCGTCAAACTCCCATGTCCAATCACATTCTGCCTCACCCTATCCACCCTCAACGCTTCTCAGGTAGGTTGACATGGACACAGTCGTGTGCATGCCTCTTTCAAATCTCTCTCTTTCTCTCACTCTGTTTATCACAATTCAGTGTATTTATGTGCTATTAATTCACTACATTCTCTCTCTCTCTCTCTCTCTCTCTCTCTCTTTCTCTCTATCCACCTCTCAGAGACACCTTTGGATTGTGAGGTGTCTCTGTGGTCATCTTGGGGTCTGTGTCTGGGGCCCTGCTCCAGTGGAGGGGTCCGCCACCGTACCCGCTACATCCTCCTGTGGCCAGCTAACGCTGGAGCCCCTTGTCCTGAGATGGAGGAGCAGACCGAGTGCACGGCACACAACTGCTTGAAGCCCCAGTGACCCCTGACAGAGTAGGGTGAAGTTGCCCCTAGACACCGATCTAAAGCCTTTCAGGTTCAGGCCAGTAAGGTTAGGATTAGGTTGGGAACGGTAAGCTGATCCTAGAACAGGGGCATTTTCTAGTTGGAGCGACTCCCATGCCCATCTCCAAGTTAACACTGGGACTCATACACATTGCCCGACCACAATAATGCAAGCAAGGGACTCTTTCACTGCAGAATGCCAGTTTTGTATTAAATGGAGTTTACTTTTTGATGTGGTCTTGGTATAGAGTACGAAAGTCAATCTAAAGTCAAACCAGTCCTCTAATACTTTTCCTTGAGGACTTGTATTAAGAAACACTGTTGTTGATCGATGACAAGCACCCACATGGCAAAAGAGAACAATGACATTATCAGTGGACATAAGAGAGACACAGCTATGTAGAGTATGTCCTTGCACATAAATAATACTCTCTTACTTTGTGGAACCTGGGGCATTGATTTATATGGGAATCTTACATGATGCTCAGCTCAGCGCACAGCCATCATTCAACAACCACACAGACAGATTTATAAATACCCTTTTCACAAGACACAACTGAAGGCTAACTATAGCCCAGTACCCCATGTCAGTACCCCATGTCAGAAACCCTAGCCAAGGGAGGGACAGTTTTCACAAATAAAAAGGGATACAGGTTTTGTTTTTGCAGTTCTATCTGTTCACTCTTTTAATTTGTAGGACACATTTTGTATATACTGTATGTTGTGTCTTGTGTAACTCATGATGAAATAAATACAAATGGAGGAGTTTTCAGTAAATAGAAACGTCTGTTTCCTTTGATTTCTGCCAATGCCAAGGGAGCTGAACAGTCTTAATGTGTTAGTTATGAAAAGGCCTTGTCCAAATGCGAAACTGCTGTCACACTGAAGAATGCCCTTGAATTATGTCTAATAGGAGTTCCAGTGATCCACTATTTATTTGTGTCGTGTAATTTGAACAGTATTGACACTTCTTTATTGGTCTGGCTAAGGCCTTTACCTACTAAATAAAGACACGGAGTCACTAATAAATATCACTAAACGACATGGACATTGATTCAGTAAATGAAGGCTATATCAACAGATATACAAGAGGGCAAAGCACTACACTCTTAACATTAAATGAATGAAAGAAAATACATTTGTATCACTATTCAGTAGGCCTTATTCAAGCCACAATGAAGCTTGATGTACAAGTACACCCCCTGGACAGGACGCTAAAGTCTCTATTCAATCTGTTAAGTTTAAGCATTAAAGATGGGGCCTATGGAGTGGCACAGCGGTCTAAGGCACTGCATCACAGTGCTTGAGGCGCCACTACAGACCCGGGTTCGATCCCAGGCTGTGTCACAGCCGGCCGTGACCGGGAGACCCATGAGGTGACGCACAATTGGCCCAGCGTCGTCTGGGTTGGGGGGGGATTTTGCCGGCTGGGATTTCCCTGTACCATCGCGCTCTAGTGACTCCTTGTGGCAGGCCAGGCACCTGCAAGCTGACCTTGATCGCCAGATGGACGGTGTTTCCTCCAACACATTGGTGCGGCTGGATTCCGGGTTAAGTGAGCAGTGTGTCAAGAAGCAGTACGGCTTGGCAGGGTCGTGTTTCGGAGGAAGCATGGCTCTCGACCTTTACCTCTCCCGAGTCCGTAGAGGAGTTGCAGCGATAGGACATGATTGTAACTAACAATTGGATGTCACGAAAAAGGGGTAAATAAAATTAAAACATAAAAAAATACAAATACTGTTAGCGTTACACATTCCACGATAGTGCTGGCTGAACACAGATTCAGTTTTCAAAACCTTGTACACCAACACTCTGCATTGTCCAATAATGAGTTATCAAACAAGTGTTCTATTTAATTATGCAGTAATATCTTGCTTTTATTATCTCCATCCTCGACAACTCTGAGTGCTGTGCCTGTTACATGGTGTTTGGACATGCAGTGCGTTATTAAATGTTATGGCACCACCTTGTGGTTGACACTGGGACACATTAATTATCTTGTAGGAGTAGGCGTGAGGTCATCCCCCCCAAAAAACAGATTTTTTTTTTTTTAAAGATACTCAGTCAGGCTTTCAACTTACTCTTGAAAGTTGCAATAGTAGAATGCACAAGATACAATTTTGAAATTGGGTAGGGCATAATCAGTTTTCTTCTTGTCATTTCAGTCATTGCCAGTGGTGGGAAAAAGTACCCAATTGTCATACTTGAGTAAAAGTAATGACACCTTAATAGAAAATTACTCAAAGTGAAAAGAAAAATGAAGTGAAATAGTGCATAGAGTGGAGTGAGTAGAAAACAAAGTGAAAGTGAGTCACCCAGTAAAATCCTACTTGAGTAAAAGTCAAATATTTTGGTTTTAAATATACTTAAGTATCAAAAGTAAAAGTATAAATCATTTGAAATTCCTTATATTAAGCAAACCAGACGGCACCGGTTTCTTGTTTTTTTACGGATAGCCAGGGGCATGCTGCAACACTTAGACATAATTGACAAACGAAGCAAGTATTTAGTGAGTCTGCCAGATCAGAAGCAGTAGGGATGACCAGCGATGTTCTCTTGATAATTGTGTGAAAAGATTTGGCATGGGTCCTCAGATCCTGAGGTTCTACAGCTGCACCATCGAGAGCATCCTGACTGGTTGCATCATTGCCTGGTATGGCAAATGCTCGGCCTCCCGACCGCAAGGCACGTCAGAGGCTAGTGCGTACGGCCCAGTACATTACTGGGGCCAAGCTTCCTACCATCCAGGACCTCTTTACCAGGCGGTGTCAGAAGAAGGCCCTAAAAATTGTCGAAGACTCCAGCCACCCTAGTCATAGACTGTTCTCTCCGCTACCGCACGGCAAGTGGTACTTTCAAGTATTTTTACTTAAGTGCTTTACATCACTGGTCATTGCATATCCAGAACCCTCTTTTACGCTGTTACTCTCTGTTTATAATCTATGCTTAGTCACTTTAACTCTACATGTACATATTACCTCAATTACCTAGACTAACTGGTGCCCTTGCACATTGGCTCTGTACCAGTACCCCCTGTATAGAGCCTCGCTTGTTATTTTACTGCTGCTGTTTAATTATTTGTTACTTTTATTTTCTATTTTTTACTTAACACTTATTTTTATTTAAAGCATTGCTGGTTAAGGGCTTGTAAGTAAGCATTTCACTACTGTGCTGTAGTCAGCACGTGACAAATACAATTTGATTTGAATTATTCAAAATGCAATGAGTACTGTTGGGTGTCAGGGAAAATGTATGGAGTAAAACGTAAATCTTTAGAAATGTAGTGAAGTAAAAGTATAAAGTTGTAAAAACTATAAATAGTAAAGTACAGATACTCCAAAAAACCACAAGTAGTACTTTCAAGTATTTTACTTAAGTACTTTACATCACTGGTCATTGCATATCTTAGAGAGGTATTATTCATAACTTGTCATAAATGTTCAGATCAACTAGCCCATTTCACCAAAAGTTTTTTAGCTAGGTTTTTTAGCCCAAAGATTTTGTTGTAATATTTGTCACTTAAATATCACATTAATACACATTAGACATGGCAAAATGTATAGAATTGCAAGAAAAGGAGCTTTAATTATCCATGCACCATCACTTTACCTCTATCTACATGTACATATTACTAACCTTTGCCACCACACATTGACTCTGTACCGGTATCCCCTGTATATAGACTTGCTATTGTTATTTTACTGCTGCTCTTTAATTTACATATCTATTTTTTTACTAAACACTTATTTTTCTTAAAACTGCATTGTTGGTTAAGGGCTTGTAAGTCACATTTACATTTACATTTAAGTCATTTAGCAGATGCTCTTATCCAGAGCGACTTAAACATTTCACTGTACTTACACCTGCTGTATTCGGCGCATGTGACAAATCAAATTTGATTTAAAACTGCTAAATGTTCTCTGCACACCATGACAAAATGTGTAGAACTACATGAAATAAGCTTTAAACCTGCAAAATGTTCTATCTGCCAGCAAGAGGGGTGTCAACGGTTCATGTCATGGACAGTGCTTGTACCCATAGACATAGACAGGGTGCGAGACTTTCCCCAATGCTAGGATGGGGGCCTGATCGGGAAAAGTTTGGGAACCCCTGTTGTAGATGACTATTTCACATCTAAAAATCAAACCAAATTTGATTTGTCACATGAGCCGAATACAACAGGTTCACCTTACAGTGAAGTGCTTACTTACAAACCAACAATGCAGTTTTAAGAAGGAAAAAAAAGTGCCTTATATACAGTGCCTTACGAAATTATTCGGCCCCCTTGAACTTTGCGACCTTTTGCCACATTTCATGCTTCAAACATAAAGATATAAAACTGTATTTTTTTGTGAATCAACAACAAGTTGGGATACAATCATAAAGTGGAACGACATTTATTGGATATTTCAAACTTTTTTAACAAATCAAAAACTGAAAAATTGGGCGTGCAAAATGATTCAGCCCCCTTAAGTTAATACTTTGTATCGCCACCTTTTGCTGCGATTACAGCTGTAAGTCGCTTGGGGTATGTCTCTATCAGTTTTGCACATCGAGAGACTGACATTTTTTCCCATTCCTCCTAGCAAAACAGCTCGAGCTCAGTGAGGTTGGATGGAGAGCATTTGTGAACAGCAGTTTTCAGTATATATACTTTTTTCCATATATATATATATATATATATATATATATATATATATATATATATAATATATATATATATATAACAAATAATTAAGGAGCAGCAATAAAATAACAGGAGGCTATAAACAGTGGGTTCCAGTGCAGGGGCACCGGTTAGTCAAGGTAATATGTACATATACTGTAGGTAGAGGTAAAGTGACTATGCATGCATAATAAACAGAGAGAGCAGAAGCAGACAAGGGGGGGGGAGCAATGCAAATAGTCACCGCTTTCCGTGCGGTAGAAGAGAGAACAGTCTATGAGAAGTGGCTGGAGTCCTTAGCCATTTTTAGGGCTTTCCTCTGACATCGCCTGGCATAGAGGTCCTGGGTGGCACGAAGCTTGGCCCCAGTACTGGGCCGTACGCACTACCCTCTGTAGTACCTTGCTCGGAAGCCGAGCAGTTGCCATACCAGGCAATGATGCAGCCAGTGCTCTCGATGGTGCAGCTGTAGATCTTTTTGAGGATCTGAGGACCCATGCCAAATCTTTTCAGTCTCAAGGGGGAATAGGCCAACTGGTAAAACCCCACACTAAAATGCATGTGGTAGACTGTGAAACAGATTGTCAGATTTACAGTTTGTGGATTAAGGAGAGCAAAAGGTAAAAAATGACTGCTTCTAAACACCGTGTGTCTGCTTTCTACAGAGTATACCCCATCTCTGTTGTGTCCAGACAGAAATCATTTTGGTCAGGAAAAAATAAATAAAATCTTTGGATTTACGTTTTAGGCTAAATTATTTTTTTCCTCACCAGATATCCAGACACGTTGGCTGCATTTATAAAGGCAGCAAACGTCGGATATTTTTTTCCACTAATTGGAATCACATCAGATTTTACGCATCGGCTCTTTTTTAGAGCTGATCTGATTTGTCAAAATACAATTATTGAAAAAAATATCACTATTGGGCTGGCGGTGTGAACTCAGCATTTTACTTGGCATTATTCCAGATGAAACAGGTTATGTGTGTAGTGCCTGATATGAACCAGCATGAGTCGCTGTCGCAATTCACACGCTTGCTATCGCCGCAGTGGAGCCTTGTACGAGGAGTGCGTTTGATTGTTGAGAGCCTCAATGGCGGATAGAGCGGGACAGTGGCTTTGAGGACAATAACATCTCGGTACTTCTCTATTTGTGGCGTGACTTGATCGGCCGCGCACGCAGCAAAGTTGCGGTAGTTGAGGCTTAAATCTGTCACATAGGCGGATATAACCTGACTAGCTAGCTAAGTGTATCGGAGTTCTCAGCAGAAATACAGCGAAGGAAGTTTATATTTCAATTCATGGTGGCTAGTTAAATATGGGGGACTCTCTTGAACTGATTGGGAAGCGACTTCTACTGCTCCTCAGCGATGGAAGGTCCGCAGCCGGACCCGAAGCGGAGCAGTCCACTTGGACTCGCGACTGGCTCCGGGGGACCGTCCGGGCTGTCAGCGTCATAGGTTTGGCCAGCCCAGGGGTAGAGGTGAGCGGAGGAGAGGCGACAACAACAACAGCAGCTGCGGGGCTGACGGTCAGTGTTTACATGTGAATAAAGGCAGCTGACGTTACCTAACAAGCTAATAACCTGACTACGTATTTAACGAAACTGATTTAAGCAGAATAATACAAATGTCGCCGGTTGTCTGGGCTCTGCTGGTATTATCTAGCCAAATAATTTTAGCTACTAAAATATAGTCAATGGGGGCCGCTGTGTTTCGCTTGCCTGATAGCAGCGGCCTCCATAATTTATCCCGATGATTTTGGGCCTTTGACATATTTTGTTCCCAACTTGTTATCTCGCTAACCAACTTTAGCATAGTATCCAGAATTAAAATAATGTGCCATAGCCTCATTAAAATGTTAATGTCAGTCTAATAGGTTTGCATGCTTTAAATAACCAAATCTCGGCTAGATATTGTTTGGGGATATGTAGCTAACGTTAGGCCGAAAAGTAGTTTAGCCGGTGTAATTTGTTGATACATGCATTATCTAGCATGATTTGATGTCAAAGCAGGCATGCACCAAAGCAATTGCCAAAATCCAGATTTTAGAAAGGGACTGGTGTTGCATGGAGTAGTTAATCCAGATTATGCGATTTTCAAGGAAGTCTCCAGGACCATTCTTAGAAAAAAGGTGCAGATGGTTGCAACCGACACCTCAATGCTCTCCACTCAGCCCCAGCTCTTGCTCTTGTTTCTGTTATGTGTCTACTGTTTTTGGGGTGGGCTGGTGATGTGACTGGCTGTAAATGTGTTTTTGTTTTTGCATGGACTTGCCTCTGTTTGTATCGATCATCATAATTAACACAAGTATTCTCTGCAGCTTCTCAGGTCTTGGTAGGAGGGCACTCTTCAAGGCACAGCAGTTGTTGATCCTCTCACAGATCCACACAATTAAAATCCAATTGACTGTACTATTTGGCTTTGTATGCAGTGTGAGTCAGCAAGTTACACATTTAAAATGGGCTTTTGCTTACAACTATATATTTTGCTTACAACTATATATTGCCCCTTGAGTAAACATTAACCCATATAAATGCAATCCATTGTTACATTGTAATCCTCATCAATAAAGTTGCTCTAGACTACTAATTGACATGAGGGGTTAATGAGAAAGGGAGACTGGTTTGGAATTGACAAGCCTATTTGTAATGATTGACCTGTCTTCCTGATAGAGTTGGCCTTGCTTAGACTTGGAGGAGTAGATGGGCTGTGTTTGTGAGCCAGTGCTGCCTGGGCTCTGCTGACTATGACTCTACCAAGGCCCGTCCTGCTGTCTGTCTGTAGCCTGCCTGCCTTTGGCTTCTGTTTTCCCATCAACCAAATACTGTGTTTGTCTTACCTCTACTATTTTGAAAATGGCCTCTGAACCTAGCCTAAGTTAATATAGCTAGTCTAACAGAAACGCACCACTCTCCCACCATTTTCCCCCTCCATTTTCTCCCCCATCCTGTAGGTGTTTGTGGAGTTTGAGGACTGTGCGTGGCGCAGGCGCTCCTGGGTACAGGTGTATGGGGAGGAGGTGAGAGCTGTACTGGTAGAGAGTGCCATTGTCTGGGCTAACTGCAGTCAGCCCAAACAGAACCACCCTGCAGCTGGAGTAACCTCTGGGACAGCCTGGCCAGCTCTGGTGAGTAGCAACCTCACTGGGTTAGGATTGACCTAATCTCTCCTGGAAAGATTGTGGGTGTAAACTGAGAGAATCAGTCAGGAATGAATAGGATGTGCAGGGTAAGAGGAACTATTGTTTGTGCATTATTTTTGCTACTGTGTTCTCTCGTGAATACACCCCAGATCATGCTGATGGTAACTGGTCCAGGGCCAGATCGGTTGCTTAGCTCATCATGTTATTGCCAGAACAGGATTTGGTAAACCCTAATTCCCAGTTAACCCAGAAATATAGACTCACATAATGGGTCAGCTGGTCGAAGTTAAATTCTGGGCCCAAACATGTTAAGAGAATGAGGAGTTCATGTCTCTCTTTGCACTTTTATGGGCCGAATGTCCTCTCTCCTTCCGAAATATGCTAACGCCTGCGAAATTGTAATCTGTCCAAATAACCAGAGATGAAACACCAAAACTACTGTTTCTATTGGACAGATTCCGGTGAATGCCCCTGGTGGAGGAGGGTATTGGGTCATGGTTAGTTCACAGAGGGTGTATGTAATATGTATGCTCTCTCCTCTCACCAAACCTTGCTGGCTCCCTAAGGCACACCTGCACCTTGAAGTGAGGCCAGACCAGCTGGTGGAAATGCAATGGTCCTAGCAGGGGATGTCTTTAGGTCCTGTTAGATTTACACAAGAAGAAGACAACACACACCAACCTGCTGCTCTTTTCTATCGTACAGTTCAACATGGGCCCTTTCATGGTTTGCCAGATGATAATATCATTAGCGTTATCAAACACTCATTCTCTAGCCACTCCACCATTTAAACCAGATGGGAATGTTATATAATATCTCACCCTTCAAATGTAGTGGCTCCTGTCCTAGCAATGTTCCTCTTCCCCTGCTAGGCATTCCGGTGTCTAGTGGACCGTGTGGGTCTTGGTTCCCTGGTCCCAGTGGAGTTCTTTGGGAGCAGAACCCTGGACTTCCTCCCTGACGGGAATTCACTCCAGAGATTTGAGGTGGGCTTACATTGCTCAAAGTCATGTGTGTCAACTTTCATCTGATGTGTGTATTATACACTGAGTGCGTTATCACTGTGTGTCATGGTCTTTCCCTTTTGTAGACAGCGAAAGACGTGAGGCACTCTCTCCTACTGGAGCAGCCTTCTCTGCAGGCTGCAGTTTCCAGCTGGCACAGTGACTTTGAGCTGCAGGAGATCCTCAGGAAGGGTGAGTCTATTAGACTATGGAATGACTAGAAACCTATTGTACAATGACCTGTGTATGGTGCACTTTGACTTTCCTCCTGCTTTCATGCTCACCCATGTTCTCCTACACTGCACTCCTCAATATGTTTCTTTGCTAGCCTCTACTCTTCAATACTGGGCTTGGCTAGCCTCTACTCTTCAATACTGGGCTTTGCTAGCCTCTGCTCTTCAATACTGGGCTTTGCTAGTCTCTGCTCTTCAATACTGGGCTTTGCTAGCCTCTACTCTTCAATACTGGGCTTTGCTAGCCTCTACTCTTCAATACTGGGCTTTGCTAGTCTCTGCTCTTCAATACTGGGCTTTGCTAGCCTCTGCTCTTCAATACTGGGCTTTGCTAGCCTCTGCTCTTCAATACTGGGCTTTGCTAGCCTCTACTCCTCAATACTGTTCTCTCTTCCCACTTTTCAGTCCCACCATAATATCCTTCTGGCACACTGCTCTAGGTGTAGGAGTCTTTAACCCTTGTCTTGCTGGTGTGTCTCCAGGCTCCTACACCGTCCAGGGCCGGAAGGTTCAGGTGTACCAGTGTGAGTTTGAGGAGCACTGGGCCCTGGGCTTGGTCTCTCGGCACGACCCCAAATCACACATCATGGAGATCACCATGGACCAGGTACACACACACACAC
Organism: Oncorhynchus gorbuscha; assembly: GCF_021184085.1. NCBI lineage: Eukaryota > Metazoa > Chordata > Actinopteri > Salmoniformes > Salmonidae > Oncorhynchus > Oncorhynchus gorbuscha. Next base: position 27,747,924 of record NC_060195.1, read on the forward strand.
ACTGCCTGGATTTGCTTTTACTATTCCCTCTTTGGATGTGCTGTTAATGTAACAGATGTGTTGATAGTAGTTAGCTAAGTGCTGTTAATGTAACAGATGTGTTGATAGTAGTTAGCTACGTGCTGTTAATGTAACAGATGTGTTGATAGTAGTTAGCTACGTGCTGTTAATGTAACAGATGTGTTGATAGTAGTTAGCTACGTGCTGTTAATGTAACAGATGTGTTGATAGTAGTTAGCTACGTGCTGTTAATGTAACAGATGTGTTGATAGTAGTTAGCTACGTGCTGTTAATGTAACAGATGTGTTGATAGTAGTTAGCTACGTGCTGTTAATGTAACAGATGTGGTTTTCTAGGGAGAGGAGACTCAGGTGGTGGATCCCCGGGTAATACATGTGATGCTGGCTGAAGATCACTTTGATGAGGTAAGTTTGATGAAGGATACAGTCCCATTTTCGTTTTAAAGGATGACATTTTTTGGTAGACTTGGATAATTGTTCTGCACACCCTTATCTAATCTCTTTACATTGATCTCTCCTCGGTCAGAAAGGGAAGAATGCTCGACGGAGGAAGGAGAGCGACGGAGGGAAGGGCGAGAGCGGCCGTAGACGGAGGACAGCCTCTGAGGGCGAGGAGGACATGACCCTGAAGCGCTTTAAGGGTTCGGGAGAGGGAGCCGCAGACGGACAAAACGGGAGCGGCTCCACCAAGGCCTCTGAAGAGGGGATGGTGACATGGGGAGCAGAGTTAGCAGGAGGAGGACGCAGAGTGAACAGCAGTTCCTCTGAAGTCACACAGGTTTATGCCTCCCCGAACAGCACTTCCACCCAGATGGACCAATCAAACACTCTGCCTCGCTACACCAAGGAGAACGGACGTGCCCTCTCCACACAAGACAGACAGGGGTCTGCTGACTCCACCACCACAGTCACCCCCACTCCACCCCCCCTCAAACAAGCCCCCTCCCCCTTCTCCAACACTTCCTTCCCCTCTCTGGGCCAGATGCCCAGCCTGGTCCCTGGAGCTTTGGCCCCAAAGCCCTCCCCAGCAGGACCCACCCTAGAGAGAGAAGAGCCATCCCAGTCTACCAACCCCAAGATGGCTGCCCTAGTCTCCCCAGGCCCGGTGACCATCTCATCCCCATATCAAGCCAGTGCCCCCAGCGTGGCTCTCTCTGCCTCCCTTGGCTTCAGCCCCAAACCCCCTGTCTGGAAAGGAACAATCAACCAGTCGGAGGTGAGTTAGTAACACTTTACATGACCTTGGTCTTATACCTTTCATAGTAATTACTAACCATCATTGTTCTGTCACTAATATCCTGTATTTCTTCCTCCTGCTCTTCAGGGCTCTAAGACTCCCATCCTGGCTGCGGCTGGGTTCCGGCTTCCCCAGTCCAAGCCTGCTGGGGCTTCCGTGTTCGGAGAGGTGAGCTCCAAGACCAGCGCTTCCTCCAACACACCATCAGCCTCCCAGGACTCCTCAAGACCCTTCGGATTTGCCTTTGGAGGCACCAAGAACAACAAGGCCCAAACGAAGCAGCAAGACCAGAACTTATTCTTCCAGTGTATGACGGGTCAGAAGACTGGCCAGAACCCTGGTGGTCCTAACCAGAACCAGACTCCAGGTCAGAGCCATTCTAAGGACACCAACTACTTCACAGCAGTGTCCGAGAGCTTGAGTAAGAAGCCTCCTAGCCTGTTCAAGCCCTCTGTTCTGGCCCCGGCATCAGCTGGCCTGTTTAGCTCAGCTACAGCTTCTCTCAAAGAGCAGTCCAAAGTGCCTGAGACCCAATCGGCAGGCAACGGAGTGCTCAACAATAATTTTGCAGGGGACAAACTCTCACCTTCCTTCAGCAGTGGCTCTGGGGGGATGAGGTGTTCTGGTCTGGTCATGGGGGCGATGGACACCCCAGCTCTGGGTGGTGCTAATAACAGGAGTGGCACTAACGGTGTCGTGGTGGGCGGCTTCGGCACCAAGACAGACAGCCACCAGAACCTGTTCCTCCAGGGCTCCAAGGAGCCCTCCAACCCCTTCCTGGCCTATGGGGAGAAGCTCTCCCACAGTCCCTTCAGTGGCAAACCAGCCCCTCTGGAGCCTGAGACCCTGGGCCCGTCTTCAGCTTCGGAGAGCAAATCCAACCTGTTCACCATGGTCGAGCTGCCCAAGGGCATTCTGTCTTCCCCCTTCGTCTCCCTCGCAGCTGCCGCTGCCTCCAGTTCTTCCTCCCCAGCCCCTGGCTTCACCCAGAGGCCCCAGTCAGTCACCTCCTCCAAGCCCATGGAGAGTTCCTCCACAGGAGATCAGGGCTCCTCAGCTGAGGGTGGTTCTCTGGATGACCGACCCAGCTCCACCTCAGGCTTCCCCATGTTTGGGAGTGCAGTCGCTGGAGGGAGTGGTGAGAATGTACCCATGCCTTTTGACCAGGGCCAGGCCCAAAAGTTTGCCCTGGAGGAGCGAGGTCAGGCATCTAAACGTGACTCTGACTCCAGCGACAACAGTGACCTGTCGGACCTAAGTGAGACAGAGGAGGGTCTGGAGAGGGGCCATGCACCTGGGGGCCTCGTGGGGCCCGTCAAGGAGGGGGCCATGCTGCTGCAGAAGGGTAAAGGGCCCGGGGTGGCCAAGAGCCGCCCACGCAACAAGCCCTTCAAAGGTAAGACCTGGAGCCTCAGGATATTAGCAGTATGTAAATGAGATTCTCCATCATGCGCGTAACATGTCAGTCATCAATATCATTCCATTTTGGTCAGGATCATGAAACATTAATAGGTAGACTGGAATGACGTTGCCACGAGCAGCACCGCAGATATTGAGATGAGCGAGATAAGACTTCACTGACACACAGTCTCACACAGTATCTGTGCGCGGGATCGCTTCACGCCGTTTAGAGTGGTAGCCAGGGAACCAAAACGGCAGAGGAGTTGAGCCTCCCGCTTCAATGCTCTTAGTTGTTGTGGAAATTGACCCACTATGATGTTTACTTTCTGCATCTACGTCATATCGCTGAGTCTACCTTTTAACGAGATTGATGGTAAAGTTGTTGTTTGGACTACCCCTTCCTGCACTCATGAATAGGTTGTCATTGCATGGTTTTGTAGCCCTTCATGATGTAAGGTACTCTTGGTCCTTTGTGTCGTCCAGTGGGCCAGTCAGTGCTGAAGGACGTGACTAAGGTGCGTCGTCTGAAGCAGTCAGGAGAGTCATTCCTGCAGGACGGATCCTGTATCAACGTGGCGCCCCACCTCCACAAGTGTCGCGAGTGTCGCATGGAGCGCTACAGGAAGTACCGGGAGCAGGAGCCTGACGACGACGACCCCAACGTGGCCTGCCGCTTCTTCCACTTCCGCAGGTACGTGTGTGTGAGATGGGTTGTGAGGTGTATCCTCTTCCATGTAATGCTACAATAAGGTATATCAGTCATTTCATCAACCACCGTCATCTCAAACGTTTTCTACACACTCGTCTGCACTCATCGAACTTTAAACCTTTTCCCCCTACCCAGGCTGGCATTCACACGTAAGGGCATTCTGCGTGTGGAGGGCTTCCTGAGCCCCCAGCAGAGCGATGCCATGGCCATGGGACTGTGGCTTCCCTCGCCGTCCGTACAGGAGGGCCTGGACCTGGACACCTCCAAGTACATCCTGGCCAACGTGGGAGACCAGTTCTGTCAGCTCGTCATGTCTGAGAAGGAGGCCATGATGATGGTTGAGCCACACCGTGAGTAGTCTGACACTTGTTCAGTTTGTGTAGCCATGTATTTTTAATGTCGGTGTGTTTTTGTCTCATTATTTTATCCCCATCACTTCTTTATTGTTCAAACCATGATCTCTGTGACTGTTGACATGACTGGGCAGGCACACTGCTGCAGTGGATTCACTAGGAAGCAAACGGGGAGGGACCTACCTGAATATGTGCAATTGAAACTCTCGTTTTCCGTTGCAAAGTGTTATGCTCAGTGTTCATTAATAAATACACCCCTGCTGTTTTGCATTGGTTTCAGTGAGATGACTTGTGCTTACCTTGTGTCTGTCTGTCTCTTCTTCTACAGAGAAAGTGGCGTGGAAGCGTGCGGTGCGCGGTGTCAGGGAGATGTGCGACGTATGTGAGACCACCGTCTTCAACATCCACTGGGTCTGCAGGAAGTGTGGCTTTGGGGTGTGCCTGGACTGCTACCGGCAACGCAGGAACCGCCCTATGGAGGGTGAGAGTGAGAATTCATCCTGGAGTCTTTATAACATTTTGCATTGTGGATTGTGGGATCTCTATGGTGACTCCACACACAGGGACGGACTGGGGCATGGTATTGTCCAGTTCGACTACGTACAGTGATTGGCCTGGACTGCTCTTTCTTTCAGTGATTATTTTTTTGAAGAAGTGAAGATTGAGTGTGTGTGTGTAAATTAATCTTCCATCACATGTTTTGTCTCTCAGAGGTGGATGAGGGACCTGATGACGAGGTGTTCTCCTGGTTGAAGTGTGTAAAGGGCCAGAGACACGAGCCTCAGAACCTCATGCCCACACAGATCATACCTGGAACTGGTAACATCATCATAACTATAGGAGCTTTGAACTAGGGCCTGGAGTCTTTCCTGCTTCGGGTCCATAAATGTTTTTTAGAATAAGACTACTGATCTAGGATCAGTTTTTTTTCTCCCTTTTATGAATCAGATTATGGACAGGGAGGACCTGATCCTAGATCAGCATTCCTTCTCTAATATGCTTTGTGGATATGGGCCCATGTCACATTGCCTGGAAAAACTTCCAGCCCGAACTTGACATTCAACATGTGTTGTATCTTTCTCATTAATTCATCCCATGTTGACTTCTCTCTGTTCTCTCTCCCACAGCTCTCTATAACATAGGGGATATGGTGCACTCAGCCAGGGGCAAATGGGGCATCAAGGCAAACTGCCCCTGCACCAGCCGGCACCACAGGCCCCTAGTGCGCCCTAGCGCCCCCAATGGCATCTCACAGGTGCTGCATCTTTGTTTTTTCTAATGTTGTACCAAGAGACAGAATATGTATAACATTTAACATTTATACCCCCTTTACTTTTTCCATATTTTGTTACGTTACAGACTTATTCTAAAATGGATTTAATTACATGTTTTCCTCACCAATCTACAGCCAATTTCCCATAATGACAAAGTGAAAACAGGTTTTTAGAATTTTTTGCAAAGTACCACACACAACATACTTTATTTACATAAGTATTCAGACCATTTGCTCTGAGACTTGAAATTGAGCTCAGGTGCATCCTGTTTCCATTGATCATCTTTAAGATGTTTCGACAACTTGAATGGAGTCCACTTGTGGTAAATTCAATTGATTGGACATTATTTGGAAAGGCTCACCTGTCTATATAAGGTCCAACAGTTGAAAGTGCATGTCAGAGCAGAAACCCAGCAATGAGATCAAAGGAATTGTCTGTAGAGCTCCGAGACAGGATTGTGACGAGGCACAGATCTGGTGAAGGGTATCAAAAAATGTCTGCAGCATTGAAGGTCCCCAAGAACACAGTGGCCTCCATTATTCATAAATGGAAGAAGTTTGGAACCACCAAGACTCTTCCTAGAGCTGGCAGCCTTGCCAAACTCGACGATCAGAGAAGAATGGCCAGACTGAAGCAACTCCTCAGTAAAAGGCACATGACACCCCCCTTGAAGTTTGCCAAAAGGCACCTAAAGGACCCTCCGATCATGAGAAACAAGAGTCTCTGGTCTGATGAAACCAAGATTGAAATCTTTGGCCTGAATGCTAAGTGTCATGTATGGAGGAAACATGGCACCATCCATTTACATTACATTTACATTTAAGTCATTTAGCAGACGCTCTTATACGTGAATCATGGTGGTGGCAGCTTAAGTCCAGAGATCCTTGATTAAAACCTGCTCCAGAGCGCACAGGACCTCAGACAATTTCATCCATTTTAAAATAAGGCTGTAGCAAAATGTGGGAAAAGTCGAGGGGTCTGAATACTTTCCAAAAGCACTGTACATAGTTCTCACTTGTTTTACGTGTTGGTTCTCATGGGGCATTATTAGTATACAGTATAATGCTAATATTTTCTTTTTTGATGTCCCAGCAGTCTGCTGTCTCTTCCAGCACGGGGAGCAGTGGTAGTGGACCAATCACAGGTGGCGGGGGTCCAGCGGGTTCAACCACTCCTATGCCAGAGGGGGCGGAGATGACAGTGGTCAAAACAGAGCCTACTTCCACCACAACGTCAGAAGGGGGAGTTGATACTAATGGGGCCAACCATACCAGCGCCACCCCAAATCCTGCCCAGACCCCCACCCCCAAAGACCCTCGCCCCTCCACTGGTGAGGGAAACTCCACCGCCTTGCACTGGTTGGCAGACCTTGCCACTCAGAAAGCCAAGGTGGAGGACACAAAAGGTGACTCCATCTTATCTCTCTGTACTCTCAGTTCTACGTCATATTCTGGACGGTACTCTCGACATTTATTGTACATGTATTTAATATGAGATGATCTGTGAGGTATCTAACCATCTTCTAACCTTTTCTCCTGTCCACCCCTCCAGATTCTGGGTCGATGCGCTCTGTGATGGGCCGGGACACACGCTCTCCCTTTGGCCTGGACTCGTTCAGCGCCCTGTCCAAGCCTTCGTCTTCCTCCTCCAGTCCTAAACTGTTCAACAGCCTGCTGCTGGGCTCCAGCAACAGCCAGCCCAAACCAGAGGGCTCCAGCCTCCGAGACCTGCTCAACTCTGGACCCGGGAGGCTCCCTCAGGGCCCCGGAGATTCTGGAGTAACCTTCCCATCTGTCTTCTCCACCTCAGTGGCTGTGAGTGTCTGTCAGCTTACCACAGTAACTAAGATCATTCAGAATGCTCATATTAAAGGGCCATTCCAGAATTCATAGAATCTACACAGAGTTCTAGTTTGTGTCCCAAATGGCACCCTATGCCCTATATTGTGCACTATATAGTGCACTATGTCTAACCCCTCCTCCTCTTCCATCAGGGGGACAAGTTGAAGGGCAGCCTGCCTAACTTCCTGGACCATATCATCGCCTCGGTGGTGGAGACCAAGAAGGCGGAGGGCCGTCGTTTGGGGGAGGGCGGCAGTGAGCTAGGCGGGGTTGGCCGTAGGGACGGAGTTATGGGCCTCAGCGTGCTAGACCCCCACACCTCCCACTCCTGGCTCTGTGACGGACGCCTGCTCTGCCTGCAGGACCCCTCCAACACCAACAACTGGAAGATCTTCAGAGAGTGTTGGAAACAGGGCCAGGTGAGAGAGACCTTTCAGGGGGGGGGGGGTAGAGAAGAGTTTGTAGTAAATATGGTGTGTGTAATATGTAGTAGTGATGCACCGATATTACATTTTTGGATATATATATATATTACAGTGGGGCAAAATAGTATTTCGTCAGCCACCAATTGTGCAAGTTCTCCCACTTAAAAAGATGAGGCCTGTAATTTTCATCATGGGTACACTTCAACTGTGAGAAAAAATGAGGAAAAAAAATCCAGAAAATGACATTGTAGGATTTAAAAAAATGAATTTATTTGCAAATTATGGTGGAAAATAAGTATTTGGTCAATAACAAAAGTGTATCCCAATACTTTGTTATATACCCTTTGTTGGCAATGACAGAGGTTAAACGTTTTCTGTAAGTCTTAACAAGGTTTTCACACACTTGCTGGTATTTTGGCCCATTCCTCCATGCAGATCTCCTCTAGAGCAGTGATGTTTTGGGGCTGTTGCTGTGCAACACTGACTTGCAACTCCCTCCAAAGATTTTCTATGGGGTTGAGATCTGGAGACTGGCTATGCCACTCCAGGACCTTGAAATGCTTCTTACGAAGCCACTCCTTTGTTGCCCGGGCGGTGTGTTTGGGATCATTGTCATGCTGAAAGACCCTGCCACGTTTCATCTTCAATGCCCTTGCTGATGGAAGGAGGTTTTCACTCAAAATCTCACGATACATGGCCCTATTCATTCTTTCCTTTACACGGATCAGTCGTCCTGGTCCCTTTGCAGAAAAACAGCCCCAAAGCATGATGTTTCCACCCCTATGCCTCACAGTAGGTATGGTGTTCTTTGGATGCAGCTCAGCATTCTTTGTCCTCCAAACATGACGAGTTGAGTTTTTACCAAAAAGTTATATTTTGGTTTCATCTGACCATATGACATTCTCCCAATCTTCTTCTGGATCATCCAAATGCTCTCGAGCAAACTTCAGACGGGCCTGGACCTGTACTGGCTTAAGCAAGGGGACATGTCTGGCACTGCAGGATTTGAGTCCCTGGCGGCGTAGTGTGTTACTGATGGTAGGCTTTGTTACTTTGGTCCCAGCTCTCTGCAGGTCATTCACTTGGTCCCCCCGTGTGGTTCTGGAATTTTTGCTCACCGTTCTTGTGATAATTTTGACCCCACGGGGTGAGATAATAATAATAATATATGCCATTTAGCAGACGCTTTTATCCAAAGCGACTTACAGTCATGTGTGCATACATTCTACGTATGGGTGGTCCCGGGGATCGAACCCACTATCCTGGCGTTACAAACGCCATGCTCTACCAACTGAGCTACAGAAGGATCTTGCGTGGAGCCCCAGATCGAGGGAGATTATCAGTGGTCTTGTATGTCTTCCATTTCCTAATAATTGCTCCCACAGTTGATTTCTTTAAACCAAGCTGCTTACCTATTGCATATTCAGTCTTCCCAGCCTGGTGCAGGTCTACAATTTTGTTTCTGGTGTCCTTTGACAGCTCTTTGGTCTTGGCCATAGTGGAGTTTGGAGTGTGACTGTTTGAGGTTGTGGACAGGTGTCTTTTATACTGATAACAAGTTCAAACAGGTGCCATTAATACAGGTAACGAGTGGAGGACAGAGGAGCCTCTTAAAGAAGTTACAGGTCTGTGAGAGCCAGAAATCTTGCTTGTTTGTAGGTGACCAAATACTTATTTTCCACCATAATTTGCAAATAAATGCATTAAAAATCCTACAATGTGATTTTCTGGATTTTTTTCTTCTCATTTTGTCTGTCATAGTTGAAGTGAACCTATGATGAAAATTACAGCCCTCATCTTTTTAAGTGGGAGAACTTGCACAATTGGTGGCTGACTAAATACTTTTTTGCCCCACTCTATATGATATTCACCACCTTGGAAGACTGAATATGAAGTGCTTAATACAGGCTGCCCCACTGTATGTAGTATTGGTGGTGTTGGTAGTAGTGATGGTGTGAGTATGTGGTGGTAGTAGTATTGATGGTGGTGGTAGTAGTAGTAGTATTGATGGTGGCAGTAGTATTGATCATGGTGGTGTGAGTAATATGTAGTATTGGTGGTGATGGTGTGAGTACTATGTGGTAGTAGTTGTGTGAGTATGTGGTGGTAGTATTGATGGTGGTAGTGATGTGAGTAATATGTGGTGGTAGTATAATTGATGGTGGAAGTAGTATTGGTGGTGTGAGTAATATGTGGTGGTAGTAGTATTGAGGGTGGTGGTGTGAGTAATAAGTAGTATTGGTGGTGTGAGTAATATGTGGATGCTGTGTCATACTACCTCATGCAGTGTGACACATCTCCTTTCGCAAAGTTGATCAGGCTGTTGATTTGTGGCCTGTGGAATACTGTCCCACTCCTCTTCAATGGCTGTGCAAAATTTCTGGATATTGGTGGGAACTGGAACACGCTGTCGTACATGCTCAATTGATGTATGGTGATTTATGGGACATTGTCGGCTTCCAGGTATTGTGTACAGATCCTTGCGACATGGGGCCGTGCATTATCATGCTGAAACATGAGGTAATGGTGGCGGATGAAGGGCCTCACGATCTCATCACGGTATCTCTGTTCATTCAAATAGCCATCGATAAAATGCATTTGTGTTGGCTGTCCATATCATAACCCTGCTCTGTTCACAGCGTTGAAATCAGCAAACCTCTCACCTTCACAACGCCACACATGTCCCCATACATGCCATCTGCTTGGTACCATTAAAACCGGGAAGACCACACTTCTCCAGCATGCCAGTGGCCATCTGTGGAGCATATGCCCTCTGAAGTCGGTTACAATGCCGAACCGGAGTCTGGCCAAGAACCTTGTGAACAATGTTAACTCGAAATGACACAGCGACAAGGTTCCAGTTTAACAAAGTTTACTATACCGTATGAACACCCTCAAAGGTCGCTATTACACTCAAGGCTAGGTCCATCCACAACTAGACTTCCTGCGCATGCGCACTCTTGACTGAGTGATAGCCCCGTAATAACAAATATTGGGATACTTAAAACATTAACTTAACAGACAACGAGCATGCAGGTGAGCTTCCCTGTGACGGTTCCAAATTCTCTAAAATTATGTTGGAGGCAGCTTATGGTAGAGAAATGAACAATTTAGGTTCTCTGGCAACAGCTCTGGTGGACATTCCTGCAGTCTGCATGCCAATTGGACGCATCTTCAAAACTTGAGACATCTGTGGCATTGTGTTCTGTTACAACTGCACATTTTAATGTGGTGTTTTATTGTCCCCAGCACAAGGTGCACCTGTGTAATGATCATGCTGTTTAATCATTTTCTTGAAATGCCACACCTGTTAGATGGATGAATTATCTTGGCAAAATGAGAAATTGTCACTAACAGGGATGTACGCAAATGAGGGAGAGGTTTGTGGGTATGGAGTTATTTTATTTCAAAGAGCAAAGGAGGCGCACTTTGGCAATATGTACATTGTTACGCCATGCCATGTAATAGATTAGTTGGGAAGAGGGGGATGTGCAGTGTGAGAGAAGCTGATTGTTTGAACCCTTTCCCCCCTCTCTAGCCGGTGCTGGTGTCTGGTATCCATAAGCGTCTGAAGGGGGCTCTGTGGCGGCCTGAGGCCTTCAGCGAGGAGTTTGGGGACCAGGATGTTGACCTGGTCAACTGTCGGAACTGTGCCATCATCTCTGACGTCAAGGTTCGAGACTTCTGGGACGGCTTCCAGATCATCTCCAGTAAGTAACAGGGTCATTCATTCGGTCATCCATTTATTCACTGACTCATTTCTCTCTCTTTCCAGAGCGTCTGAAGGGTAGTGATGGTCAGCCCATGGTTTTGAAGCTGAAGGACTGGCCTCCTGGAGAAGACTTCAGAGACATGATGCCCACACGGTTTGATGACCTAATGGACAACCTCCCCCTCCCAGAGTACACTAAGAGAGACGGCCGTCTGAACCTGGCCTCCCGCCTGCCCAACTTCTTTGTCAGGCCAGACCTGGGGCCTAAGATGTATAATGCTTATGGTGAGAGAAACCCGACAGACTAACACTGGGATCCCATAGCTGGTCAATAGATAGCTAGTTAGCAGTAGCTCCAATGGCAGCATCTCTGATTTTGGTCTCTCCTTCTTTCCATTTATCACAACACCCTCCCATCTCTTTCTCGCCACTATCATCCGGCTTTGTCCTGTCTTCCTCCCTCTCAGGTCTGATGGAGACAGAAGACCGGAGTGTTGGCACCACCAACCTGCACCTGGACGTGTCTGATGCCGTCAACGTTATGGTGTACGTGGGCATCCCTGAGGGAGAGGGAGACCACGTCAAGGGTGAGTAGGACCAACCCACTCTCACACAGTGAGGTAGAACACACAGCAGAGCAGACACATTACAGCATTGACGTACATTGCGCTATACAATGTAAGTGTTAGCATGGCTAGCAATTTAGCACAAGTGTCCATTTCTTACTAAGTGCATTTCTATATCAAACCGCTATATCACACTGCTACTCACACACAGACATCAGCACCTCCCATCCAGCAACACTCATTAATGATTGAGACTTTTCTGTATGGTACGTTAATGGTTGTCCTGGGATCTTTGTCCTTGGACAGTCATGTTTTTATTCCATCTAATTCTGCACTCTCTTTGGGTTTGTTGCATTGTTTTTCAGGAGTATAATTATGACAGATTTAAACACCTTACATCTAAAGAAAGTGTAAACAAATAATGTATAAAAAAGGGCCGAAAATATTTGGAATAATATTAAAACCAGTCCTGTATAATTGGGTTTGAGAAGCTCCCAAATATTCTAAAGGAATGTCGATAGGTTGACCAAGATCAAATACTGTCCCATTGAACTAAGAAAAGGAAGCCATTCCTCAGCATTGAGACAGAACAATGGTGTAAATGTTCCATTTTAGCCTGTCGTCAGGCACTCCTGTGGCCTCTCCCAGGTTTCCCACCCTGTGCCAGTATCCACAAAGCATCTCTGGTGTGCTGATCTATATAATCTCATTCATTATGATCTAAAAGGCAAAACTGATCCTATATCGGCACTCGTACTCTGAGATGCTTTGTGGATATGGACCCTGGACTATATCACTGGAGGCCTCTGACAAGCCCAATGGGAGTTGCCCCCCCCATGCATCAAAGGACAGGATTCTGGTAGAAAGACCCTCCCATGAGTCTCACCTGTTGATTGTGTGAACATTTGTTGTTCACAGAGATGGATATCGCTGGATGTAAAGGTCTGTGCAATTTTATATCATTATCACCTCTTTAGCATGGCCTTCTGGACTAACACCCCCCTTTTCTCCCCTCCTCTACTCCCCCATCCCATGTCCTTTCCCACATGGGGTTGGGGCCAGAACACTACAGGGGTGCATCAATTTAAAAGCCTTTGTGGTTTATCTGTGGTCTGAGTTGGGTCTTTCTGTGGTCTTCTACCCTGTGTAGACCTTCATTAACCCTCAGATAGCCAGAGTCAAACTCTGTTTAAGGCCTTTAAACACAACTTATTATTGTTAATGTTTTACGCTGGTAGACGCTAGTAGATTTTTCATGTTTTGCATCTTCTGTTGTCTGGGGTGACGGGTGTTCTGGCTTTGACTGTTGGAGATGGGCATCTAGAGAGGCCTAGCCTGGAGGAAAGTCTGAGCAAATAAACTCGCACGCATTTAGTCCTGCCTGCACCCACATTTAGTTGTGCCCGCTATTAGTCCTGCCCATCTCTCCCTAGCCCACATGCAGGCAACTTGTCCTATGGCTCTGGGGGTCATTTGTCCAAGTGGCCAGAAAGTGAATAATACATGTAGTTCCACTAGTGTAATGTTTTAGTCCCGTTCCTCATTAGCCATCTGAATGTTTTCTTGATTAGTAATATATAAGCAACTCTGTCTCAAATGGCTTAGCAAGGAAGGTACAGTTCCCCTGCCAGCTCAGTGTCCATCTGATTCTGGATGATGACTCAGCACTTAACCGGACTGCATTTTGAATGACACCCTATTTCCCATCTGCTGCACTACTTTTGACCAGGGCCACATACTGTTATGATCAAAATGGGGTACTATTCGGGGGAATAGTGTCCCTTTGAGATGGCGCCTCATGATTCTGACATAGTGAAGCAGCACTTCTCCAAGTTAGAACGTGTAGTGTTTTCTCTCCTGTGCCCACAACCTCAGGATGTCAATGTGTGATGTTTCTTCTTTCCTCCATCCTTCCCTAAGAGTTCATGCTCACTCCGAGACTGCCCATGTTTGCTCATCCCTGTCTGTCTGTTTGGTCCTGCAGAGGTGATGACCACCATCGAGGAGGGTGATGTGGATGAGATGACCAAGAGGAGGGTGTATGAGGCCAAGGAGAAGCCCGGGGCACTCTGGCACATCTACTCTGCCAAGGACGCCGAGAAGATCCGAGAGCTTCTCCGCAAGGTCAGGGTTCACAATCACCACATTCATTGTAATGTATATCTGCACATTCATTTTCAGGCAATGCATTATATCTGGGAAATTTTCAGGGAAGAAACTAAAATGGTTGCTTGGCCTTTTTTTTGTTGGAATATAAACCTACAGGAGGCTATTTCTCCAGGAACAGGGTTGGAATATAAACCTACTGGAGGCTAGCCCTCCAGGAACAGGGTTGGAATATAAACCTACAGGAGGCTAGCTCTCCAGGAACAGAGTTGGAATATAAACCTACAGGAGGCTAGCTCTCCAGGAACAGGGTTGGAATATATACCTACAGGAGGCTAGCTCTCCAGGAACAGGGTTGGAATATAAACCTACAGGAGGCTAGCTCTCCAGGAACAGGGTTAGTGTGGACCTACAGAATGGTTGGAGAGCCCTGATATAGGAAATAGGGTGCCATTTAGGACACGATGTCTCTCTGATTTAGCATGTTACTGAAGCAATAAGGCCCGAGGAGATGTGATATATGGCCAATATACCACGGCTAAGGGCTGTTCTTAGCCACAGCCTTTTAGTCGTGGTATATTGGCATATTCCAAACCAAGGTGCCTTATTGCTATTATAAATGGGTTACCAATGTAATTAGAGCAGTAAATATGTTTTGTCATACCTGTGGTATACGGTCTGATATGACTGCTGTCAACCAATCACCACTCAGGGCTCGAACCACCCAGTTTATAATATCCTTTACCATTAGTGTCAATATGCTTTACCATTAGTGTTTCTCCCCCCCCTCCTCTGACTGTGTCAGGTGGGTGAGGAGCAGGGCCAGGAGAATCCGCCGGACCATGACCCTATCCACGACCAGAGCTGGTACCTGGACGGGGTGCTGCGCAGGAGGCTGTATGAGGAGTATGGTGTGCAGGGCTGGGCCATCGTACAGTTCCTGGGAGACGCAGTCTTCATTCCTGCCGGGGCTCCCCACCAGGTGGGTACTAGGGGAAACGCTGGACGTAACAGGGGAGGTTTGATAGACGTTTTGGGTTGTTTAATGGTTACATAGGGACAGAGGGTACACTTGTGGTTTTCCTTTTGCTGTATAATATTTATACTCTTGCTTCTCTCATATACACACACACGTTCTCTCTGTCACGACACCTCTCACACTCTTTCAAAAACACATTTTTCACACGCTACCCTCTTGTCTCCTGGCTGTCCCCCCAGGTCCATAACCTGTACAGCTGTATCAAGGTGGCGGAGGACTTTGTGTCTCCTGAGCATGTGAAGCACTGTTTCAGACTGACCCAGGAGTTTAGACACCTGTCCACCACACACTCCAACCACGAGGACAAGCTGCAGGTACACTTCGTCTGCCTCCCGAATGGTAGCCTATGTAGTGCACTACTTTTGACCAGGGCTCTGCTCAAAAGTAGAGCACTAACTATGCCGCCACAAATGTATAGGTCATTGCTGTGAGAAGGAATGAAGGTTTGAATTGATTATCAATCAACTAAACAATCAGTAACGTATTGTTGTAATTTTGATGGGATCTCTGTTCTCTAGGTGAAGAACATCATCTACCATGCTGTAAAGGACGCTGTGGGGACACTGAGGGCCCACGAACCCAAGCTAGCACGCTCTTAGAGCCCTCCACACACAATCTGTAGTGACAGAATAGAGTAGGTGTCAGTGTGCAGAAGGGGGGGGGGCAGTGATGTGCTCACAACTGTTATTTTTGTTGGGGGGGTGTCTATAGTCATTGCTGTTATGACACGCTCTACACGACTTAGTTGTTTTCCAATTTACTTCTGATCAACTCTGTATTTAAAGGTCAGAGCGGGTCCTGTTTGTGTGTGGAAGAGAAGGGGAGCATGTGATGTGAGCTGACGTGCCGTTAGAGGGGGTTCAGCTTCTGTGTAGCGTCTGACTAAATGTGAGCACTGGGCTGTTATTTTTTTGCGATAACCGTTCACCTGTTTTTGTAGATAATTTAAAAAAATCAGTTTTCCTTCCACCTTCAGTGGTGGAATTGGGACATTTGAAAGAAACAAGCATTGAAGGAAACTAGACCAAAAGGTTGTATTTTTTGTTGTCTTTTTTTCAATTAAAAGCAAGGACTTTTTTTTTTTTTTTTTTTGTGGGGGGGGTTAATTCAGATAGCCTTTGACTGCTTGACAGAGTTGCTTAGAGAAACGTCTCCATTGGTTTGGTCACTTGTTGTCCAAGGTTTGAATAGATTAACTGCAGACTTCAAAACGTTGTACAAGAATCACGATTCCAACTGAACAGAAACAACTGGCCGTTAAGTGTATCAATATATATATATTAATGATATTAGCAGTCTGTTTTGATTTTTCAAAATAAAGTTGACAAAAAATACAATTGATTGGTGTCTTAATTTCAGCTGATTCATACAACTGTTTGTTGTCATTTATTGCTGAACACCAACTGTGAACACGTCATCACATCGTAATGCTTATGGATCAATAAGGGGAAAAGTGTACCCAAATGCGCTTCAGACCAGCTTAAACAAAAAGGGAATCAGGTGCTTGACCGAGGGACTTAAATCTAAAAATATTCCTTCCACTATCCAGGAATATAACGAAAAAGGAGAACTCTGTTTCTGCATTGATCTGATAAGTTTATTATTATGTTTCGGTGTAATCGCCTTCATGAGGGCCTTCGATAGGAAAGGGTGGGAGGCATCCAATTTGTAAGTCGCTCTGGATAAGAGCGTCTGCTAAATGACTTAAATGCAAAATGAAATGTAATCTATAAGCCTATAGCCAAGGGAATGTCCCACTCGCCATGTCAATAATAGCAATTTGTTAACAATACATCCATATAAGTCAACATGATTTACCCCACCCACTGAGCACAAGACCACAACATTTAACCAAAAAGACAGTCTTTTGCTCATAGGCCATGTTTTTATGCATCCTCGCTATCACCTGCCTGATTCTGAATTTAAGGGGCTGCATGGTCAATCTGACCACTGCATTGGCTGTGCAGCATTTACGGTGATACAGCCTCTGCAGAAGTCAGGGCATTCATGCTTCGTGGAGCAGCGCAGAGCTATTGTCAAGGAAGTGAGTTTGCGTTTTATACAGGATCTCCCGCCCCCACCTGCTGTCAACCAATCATGTCAATGTGGAACTATACAGAGCCATCCACATTGATTGAAAATTTGGGAGGCGCACAGCGATGTGCAATTGTGTCACTCTCCATATGGAGCCTCCGACCACATTTTTGGATCAAGCATAAATTGGATTTTCGAAAGTGGATGGCAGAAACGGGGCAGGCAGAGGCTCTTGTACCCTCCCACTGAAGTCTCTATTCCCAGAGAACAAGACACTGCATAATGGAAAATCTAGTATTTTCACATGCAAATAATATGGTCCTAATTAATTGACCATACCCTGAACAGCTGTTTTCTATCACATAGAATATGATTTAACAGAATCAGTTACAATGACAGCTATCTTGTCCAGAGATTATTATTAAATGTTGAACTCAATCCCCTAAAGAACAAAATACATATTACCTTGCTATATTATTAGGAGGGAATGAAGACAGACAGAAGCTGTGGCTGCTGCCTTGTGCCTGCCAATCTTTTGTATTTGCACGAGATGACTGATAGGCACGCTGGCTTCAAAACAGCGCCCCCTCCAATCTGGCACGCCACTGTTGTGAAAATGTTTTTGGAAGCTATTGAAATACACTGCTCAAAAAAATAAAGGGAACACTTAAACAACACAATGTAACTCCAAGTCAATCACACTTCTGTGAAATCAAACTGTCCACTTAGGAAGCAACACTGATTGACACATTTCACATGCTGTTGTGCAAATGGAATAGACAACCGGTGGAAATTATAGGCAATTAACAAGACACCCCCAATAAAGGAGTGGTTCTGCAGGTGGTAACCACAGACCACTTCTGAGTTCCTATGTTTCCTGGCTGATGTTTTGGTCACTTTTGAATGCTGGCGGTGCTTTCACTCTAGTGGTAGCATGAGACTGAGTCTACAATCCACACAAGTGGCTCAGGTAGTGTAGCTCATCCAGGATGGAACATCAATGCGAGCTGTGGCAAGAAAGTTTGCTGTGTCTGTCAGCGTAGTGTCCAGAGCATGGAAGCGCTACCAGGAGACAGGCCAGTACATCAGGAGACGTGTAGGAGGGCAACAACCCAGCAGCAGGACCGCTACCCCCGCCTTTGTGCAAGGAGGAGCACTGCCAGAGCCCTGCCAAAATGACCTCCAGCAGGCCACAAACGTGCATGTGTCTGCTCAAACGGTCAGAAACAGACTCCATGAGGCTGGTATGAGGGCCCGACGTCCACAGGTGGGGGTTTTGCTTACGTTTGGCATTTGCCAGAGAACACCAAGATTGGCAAATTCGCTACTGGCGCCCTGTGCTCTTCACAGATGAAAGCAAGTTCACACTGAGCACATGTGACAGACGCGACAGAGTCTGGAGACGCCGTGGAGAACATTCTGATGCCTGCAACATCCTCCAGCATGACCGGTTTGGCGGTGGGTCAGTCATGGTGTGGGGTGGCATTTCTTTGGGGGGCCGCACAGCCCTCCATGTGCTCGCCAGAGGTAGCCTGACTGCCATTAGGTATCGAGATGAGATCCTCAGACCCCTTGTGAGACCATATGCTGGTGCGGTTGGCCCTGGGTTTCTCCTAATGCAAGACAATGCTAGACCTCATGTGGCTGGAGTGTGTCTGCAGTTCCTGCAAGAGGAAGGCATTGATGCTATGGACTGGCCCGCCTGTTCCCCAGACTTGAATCCAATTGAGCACATCTGGGACATCATGTCTCGCTCCATCCACCAACGCCACGTTGCACCACACACTGTCCAGGAGTTGGCGGATGCTTTAGTCCAGGTCTGGGAGGAGATCCCTCAGGAGACCATCCGCCACCTCATGAGGAGCATGCCCAGGCGTTGTAGGGAGGTCATACAGGCACGTGGAGGCTACACACACTACTGAGCCTCATTTTGACTTACATCAAAGTTGGATCAGCCTGTAGTGTGGTTTTCCACTTTAATTTTGAGTGTGACTCCAAATCCAGACATCCATGGGTTGATAAATTTGATTTCCATTGATAATTTGTGTGATTTTGTTGTCAGCACATTCAACTATGTAAAGAAAAAAGTATTTAATAAGAATATTTCATTCAGATCTAGGATGTGTTATTTTAGTGATCCCTTTATTTTTTTGAGCAGTGTATATTGTCTACATTTGATTTGGCCACATTTATACTGAACAAAAATATAAATACAACATGCAACAATTTCAAAGATTTGATTGACTGAGTTACAGTTTATATAAGAAATCAGTCAAATGTAAAATTCATTAGGCCCTAATCTATGGATTTCTCCTGACTGGGCAGGGGTGCAGCTATGCGTGGGCCTTGGAGAGCATAGGCCCACCCACTGGGGAGCTTGGCCCAGCCAATCAGTTTATTTAAAACATTTTATTTTTATACAGACAAATACCCCTCAGCACCTCACTTCAGACGATCCCTCAGGTGAAGAAGCCGGATGCAGAGGTCCTGGGCTGGCGTGGTTACGTAGTCTGCGGTTGCGAGACCAGTTGGACATACTGCCAAATTGGAGGCAGCTTATGGTAGAGAAATTCAAATGTAATTATCTGGCAACAGCTCTGGTGGACATTCCTGCAGTCAGCATGCCCTCAACTTGATTCATCTGTGGCATTGTGTTGTGTGACAAAACTGCACATTTTAAAGTGGCCTTTTATTGTCCCCAGCTAAAGGTGCACCTGTGTAATGATCAGGCTGTTTAATCAGCTCCTTGATATGCCACACCTGTTAGGTGGATGGATTATTTTGGCAAAGGAGAAATGCTCACTAAAAAGGGATGGAAACAAATTTGTGCACAACATTTTAGAGAAATACGCATTTTGTTGAGTCTAGAAAATGTCTGTGATTTTTTAAAATTTAAGCTCACAAAACATGGGACCAACACTTTACATGTTGCGTTTATATTTGTGTTCCGTGTATATTAGACAGCTTAATGCACACTTTAAAATGATTATGTGAGCTAAACAAACATTTAAAATTCAAAAATGTAAAAACATTTTCCTTAAAGTATAATTTGAGATGAATGTTACTGTCTTCCCCACAGCAAAAAAACAAATGCATGTAATTTTGTCAAACAAGGAAATGGTTCCAATCGTTTTTCCCATAGGGGATTTTAGAAACATGTTAAGGGCTGTGTTTTGTGTCGGTTTATCCTGGTGTGACGTTTTGATAAACGTGTGAATCCCTCAAGGACAAGGTGATTTTCTTCAGTATATTTGTCTGTATTTAGCCTCCCCAAAAAGGAAACGTTAATGTGGCTATGACACGTGACGAGACTTCTGAATCAAGATAAATGTAAGAATCTCGATCACAGGAAGCAATTGAGGGGAGGATGGCTCATAATAATGGCTGGAATGGATTAAATGGAATGGCATCAAACATAGAAAACATTTGTTTGATGTGTTGGATACCATTCAAATATTGGCATTCCAGGCATTACTATGAGCCTGTCATCCCCAATTAAGGTGCCACCAGCTGCCTGTGCTCTGGATTAACTAAATGTAGTAATAAATTGGCTACATTTCTTCAAATTGACAATTCTGTGAACCTTGTGCAAATTTTAAATTGACACAATACCCGTTTGTAAAGGTGTCAGCAAGAGATGGTTTTCAGGAGCTTGCAGGGATTTGTTGTTTTGCATGATACCTACTTTGATGCTAATTAGCATTTTCAAAATCTGAGAGTAAATAGATTTGAATATTAATAGTCACCTTGTCTGAGAGTGATTTACATGGTCATCAAAACATCACACCAGCGTAAGCCTACACGAAACACAGACCTTATTTTAAGTGTTTCTAAAATCCTCCATGGGAAAAATGAATAGTGGAAAAACGATTGGAACCATTTCCCTGTTTGACGCTAGGTTTTTATAGGTATTATGACACCTCCACTGTTGGGCTCTATGGAGGACTTCTCCTTCTGGTGACTGCCAATATGGCCGAACCATGGCTTTAAAGCCTCTGTGGCCAATACAAATCTTCAGCAATCCAGGGATATACATCTTTGGTGCCGACACACAGTATCAAGCACTGTCTGGGACATCGGTGCATCTGACATCTCACTGTACATAGCCTTTTGGTCTTGTCTGCATAGCTACACTAATTAATTCCAATCCTAGTTATAGGACCAATTTAATTTTGGCAGTAACCAGTTGCCTTCTCTGCGGGGTAGACAAAACAGGGTGGACGTGCCCCGTTAAGAGAAATTACAGTGATTTGAATACAGCGGATTCAAAATCACAATAGCAGTAATGGGAAGTTCGGCTCTTTTTAATGACTGATCATTTCGACTCGTTCAGTCAAAAGAACGAATCTTTCGACTCATTTCGTTCATTTGAGTCAGTAATGCCCAGAGCACGCAGGACCGCCTACCCGGCGAACAATGAACTGAAAACTTGAAATAGTCATGATTCGTCAAGCAGTCTCGTTTCACCCAACGGCTTATTGCAGCTGTCATGCGACTGAGACTTTGAAAAGCGTTCTTTAAACAATGTACATTTGTTGATTGCTAGACAAACAAGATGTTTTCTTGGTACATTTGAAACGAGGTCGAGTTGTGGCCGCAACAGGACGACTCTTGGCAGAATGCATTGCTTGACTGCCTTGATGATAATCACAATATCGTTCGTGAACTGCAGCACCCCAAACGATTCGTTCTTAAATTGGAGTTTGATGAGCAGAGTATGTTTTGGTTCTACATCATAACAAATTAATTGCATTCATTATTGCACTATGAGTCAATTATCAGTTCTAAACACGTATTTTCATTGTCTATGCTGTCTGCTGTGTGATAGACAGTTGATCGGTGCGTGTATTAACCCTGCTAGAATTCATTGAGGCCAGCAGGTCAAATAAACGACTAAAATGAACGAGTCACTCGGGAAATAGAATGATGACTCAAGTCAGTAAAAAGAGTCGTTCAAAAAAGAACGAATCGTTCGCGAGCTGCACATCACCACACAGTAGCCTAGCTACCTGTCAGTAACACATAGCACATCAGAACAGCAGCAGGCACTCGCATCACAACAACACGGTCGTTGGCAGAGGAATGGGGGGGGGAAGCTAGGTAGTTAGATTTCCGAGAATAAGGAAAAGCTCACTACAATCAAGATGGTGTCGTGGATTATCTCCAGGATGGTAGTGTGAGTATGGACTCGGCAACGTCAGTTTGTTGTATTCGCTCTGCTGCTATACTAACTACTGCTGCCATGGCTTGTGTCCAGATCGTGCGCAGCCAGTTATCTCGATGGCCAGAATGACAGCGAACCTGCTAATTTGCTTGCAATTGAATTGTCGTTGTTGGTTTATAGCCCATGGTGCTGAAATGGGTATGTTGACCACTGGTGTTTCACAAAGACAGTTTTGTAGGCAAAGAGCAACACCGTTACCAGAGAGAACGTTGGCTAACTAGGTAGTTAGCTCAAATGATAACGCTGCTAGCCAAGTGAAGGTGGAATTAATTAGCTAGCTAACACGCTTGCTTATGCCATCCACTGACGCCAATTTGTCAATTCATATAGTGGTTGTTATTGTAAATCAGTAAAACAAAATGCTCTAGTCTTGAATATTGCTGATCACGCACGGTGGATAGTGCATTTTTAGTAAGGTTTGCGTGATGATCATCAAAACACATGGCAGACACTGCATTGCTAGCATGACACTGACATCCAGAGACCTCATTGAAGCTCTTCCATTCCCACTGCGTGTCACCTGGACCGATAATGTCAAGATCTTACCTGATTCTCATGATGTTATTTATGAAACGTGTCGATAAAGGGTGAGACCCAAGAGGGAGGCACAGATGTCATTTGATGTTGTAATGAGCCAGCTAGGATAGGCCTACCTGTACCCTGACAGCTAGATTAGTCAACAGCTGTTTATACAGTTGAGTCATACACACACAGTCATTACCCTACAAACCCCCAGAATATATCTAGCTGTTATCAGCTCTTTGTGTTTGTTAGTCAGTGTTGTATTCAGGTGGTAGGATTTGTGTGGGCAGTTTCTGTCAAACAATGTTTTGTTTTCATCATGTCATCAGTAGCAATTGTCATCTTGGCATAAAATGAGAGGCAAAACTTTAATAGTTTTATAGTTACCTAAATCTCAGATGTAAAGAGCGGAGCCTGCCTTCTATTTTTTAAATGCACAGGTTGTGCTGAATAGATGTCATTGATGAATCTGATTTTGCATTGGATTACGTAACCAATAACATCTAAGCCAACCGTTACTTTAGTGTAGAGGGTTTAAGGCTCATTGTGTGGCAGGTAATCATGTGTTAGAGACCAAACAAACATGATTGAATGGTTCTGTAAACAAGATGATGCTTATCCCCAGGGATTGGCCAACCCTGTCTTTATCTTTGTGTACTAGTATGAAAGTCACTGTCATTCTCATTCTCACTCGGTATATATGTTAGCATAAACTCTGTGTTGCTGGGCTTGTAAAAACTGAATTGGACACTACAAGTCAAAGTGCCCAACAACAGATGGCTATACATTTCCACTTAATCTGCACATATAATTACAGTCGATAGGTCTAATCACAGAAGAGTTGGGAATCTGAGCCTGCTCAGTGCTTGGTAGCCATTTCTTCTGTCTCTCCTTGAGGTCATTGGACAGCATGGAGTTGAGATATGGGACAGAGCAGAGAGGAGTCTGGGAGTGAGACAGACATTGGGTGCCTGCTGTGGGAGTCTGAACCTTGCCTCTGGCCTGCCACGCGTCTCCTCTTACTGGACAGCTACAGCGCAGAGTAGAGCAAAGCAGCCCTGGCAGCATGACTGGGCAAATCACAGACATATAAAGACCCAGACAGACGCACAGGCTCTGTGCACATGAGAAACGCACAGATGGAACAAGGGAAACCCATAGCTGGAAATATTTTGGGGCGGCAGGGTAGCCTAGTGGTTAGAGCGTTGGACTAGTTAACCCACTGTTCCTAGGCCGTCATTGAAAATATGAATTTGTTCTTAACTGACTTGCCTAGTAAAATAAAGGTAAAAAAAAAGCCAGAGAGGTGAGAAAATGTGGACAGAAAGGAGGAATACATGAACCTAGAGTGGTAGAAATGGCCATAGCCTTCACATGGTTGTGTGGCAGATGGGCAGTAAGGTAGCAGGCGTGGTCCTCCCAGCTCTCCCCTCCCTCAGCATTCAGTTTCCTGTCACATCAGCAGTAATTGCCATGCAGCCGGGCTGACAGGACAGAGTGGTGTGTGTGTGTGTGTGTGTGTGAGAGACTGGCTTTTATCATGTGTGTTGCAGCCAGATCCTTGTGTGTTTGGTCCATCTATCAGTAGCAGAAGCGTTTTCCATTCTTTTTCAATCTTCTGCTTCCTGAACTGATTATTTGTTCCAACAAACCACTGCCCTTTGTCTAAATGTAACCATCTGTTATTGCAATAGAGCGGGTCAGGTGCCCTAACTAGGCTAACCTAGAATGATATTTTGAGAACTGCCCAGAATATGGCCTACTTTCCCTCAAAGCAACCTATTTATGCAGACTCTGAGATCATGGGTTTTAGACTGGAATCAGGTGTTAGGCCACATTTTACTGGATACATATTGAAACAGAGGGAAACATTTGGTCAGTGTTACTACCCTGAGGTCATGTTGCCCGGGTGATGTTGTTTACTGTACCTTAACCCCTAACCTCTGACCCATTCCTCTCTGACTTTCCTCTTTCTTCAGCCTGGCCTTCGGGACCCTCTACCCGGCCTACTCCTCATACAAGGCCGTCAAGACAAAGAATGTGAAGGAATATGTGAGTTTTGTACTTGAATACTGTAACTCTATTGTTGCAGTGTATTAGTAGGTCTTTACAACATCTTCAGTGATGGGCTAAATATTTTAAGTCTCTTGTAGTTATTTCATATATTCATACTGAGATAATACAATGGACAAAGTTATGATGGTTTTAAAATGGCTTTCACCCTCCAATGCGCTGCAGCCAGTTTCCATTGTTTCTGAGGATGAGAGAGCAGTTTAAACAGTATCTGTTTAAAATGGGATCCTCCCAGCTTACCTCATTCCTGTTAGGGAGCAGAGGCATGAGAAAGAGAAGGGGTGGTAGAGGAGGAGGAGTGGAACTCTGTGTTCTGGCCCTCTGCCTAGCTCCGCCAAGCTCTCTCGTCTCCTGAGCCTTCTCCTCCCTCTGGTTGCTATGGAACCCCCCCCCCCCTCAATATTTGAGCTGGGGCACATGCAGATAGAGAGAGGAAGGGATAGATCGAGAGGGAGAAGAGATGCAGAGGACATTTTTTCCCCCACCCATCTCTTCTTTTTCCCTTGATATCCTTTTCTCTTTTCTGTAATGATTTAACAGTAGAAATACCTATTTATATAACATCACACGTTTGACCTGTGCTGTGTCCCTACAATGCATTTGGAAAGTATTTAAACCCCTTGACTTTAACCACATTTTGTTACGTTACAGCCTTATTCTAAAATAGATTTAAAAAAAAAAACATTTCCTCATCAATCTACACATAATACCCCATAATGACAAAGCGAAATCAGGTTTTTGTCATGTTTGCAAATGTATAAAAAACACAAGTATTTTGACCCTTTGCTATGAGACTCGAAATTGAGCTTAGGTGCATCTTGTTTCCATTGATCATCCTTGAGATGTTTCGACAACTTAAATGGAGTCCATCTGTGGTAAATTCAATTGATTGGACATTATTTGGAAAGGCTCACCTGTCTATATAAGGTCCAACAGTTGAAAGTGCATGTCAGAGCAGAAACCAAGCAATGAGATCAAAGGAATTGTCTCTAGAGCTCCGAGACAGGATTGTGACGAGGCACAGATCTGGTGAAGGGTATCAAAAAATGTCTGCAGCATTGAAGGTCCCCAAGAACACAGTGGCCTCCATCATTCATAAATGGAAGAAGTTTGGAACCACTAAGACTCTTCCTAGAGCTGGCCGCCCGGCCAAACTGTACAATCAGGGGAGGAGGGCCTTGGTTTGGGAGGTGACCAAGAACTCGATGGTCAATCTGACAGAGCTCCAGAGTTCTTCTGTGGAGATGGGAGGACAACCATCTCTGCAGCACTCCACCAATCAGGCCTTTATGGTAGTGGCCAGACGGAAGCCACTCCTCAGGATTAGGGTTGCAAAGGGTAGGAAACTTTCGGGAAATTTTCCATGGGAAGTTAATAAGCCTGGGACTTTGGGGAATTTTGCTTAAATTCATCAAAAACGCTTATAAAACAGTGAATCTTTTTTTGTGGGATACACATAAGGCAATTCTAGGTCTTGTGGCATATTTTGGTTTAACTATCCACAATTCAATGTAATTTCAACCCTCTGCATGCACAGTGCATTCTTCCATCACATGTACAGCTCTCAAGATCTTGCACACGGATGAGATGCTATTGAGCCAACACTACTACACTGTCTGAGCCAAGGACTACATGCTTTCTGCATGCACAGTGCATTCTTCCATCACATGTACAGCTCTCAAGATCTTGCACACAAATGAGATGCTATTGAGCCAACACTACTACACTGTCTAAGCCAAGGTAAGTTTTTTTTTATTACAATACTGGGTGGGGTGAATATATTTTATAGGACATGCATGATTTTTTGTTAACTAGTAAATCGTAGCCTACAGCAAAGTGTGTTTAAATCATTTCTAACTTGTGAACAATTTCTGCTAGTTAGTTTTTGCAACCAGGGCGGTTTTAGCGAGCTTGAGCCTGCTAACTGAGTGTTAATTCACCTGTTTCCATATGTTTCATTTGAAAACATTTATCGTACAAAGGAGTTGTTTAGTCTAACTGCTTAACTATTTATCTGTACATGGAATTGTATTATTACTTTTTACTCATTTGTTTCTCTTCTTTACAGGAAAAGTCCCTCTATTCGAGGTGAATATGATGAGTCGGACACCTTATCGATAGCAGCAGCTCATGGTCCTCCTGGAATCAGAAGTTTTTTAACTCAATGGAGGAACATAGTCAGAGAAATGCTGATGGAATGTCTTGCTCGAACTGTGTATGCAACTGGTCTCCTCTGATGCTCACAGGAATGTGTATTGGAAGAGATTTCTTAATGTTCTTCACCCAGCATACACCCCTCCAACCAGACATGCTTTATCTACTCATTTGCTGGATGCAGAGTTCAAAAGAGTTCAAGTGAAGGTCAAGCTAATCATAGAGAAAGCAGACGGTATTGCAATCATCTCTGATGGGTGGTCGAATGTTTGTGGAAAAGGAATAATTAACTACATCATCGCCACCCCTAAACCAGTATTTTACAAGAGCACAGACTCCAGGGACAACCGACACACCGGTCTCTACATTGCAGATGAGCTGAAGGCAGTCATCAATGACCTTGGACTACAGAAGGTATTTGCACTGCTAACAGACAATGCTGCGAACATGAAGGCTGCTTGGTCTAAAGTGGAGGAGTCCCACCCTCACATCACACCCATTGGCTGTGCTGCTCATGCATTGAATCTGCTCTTCAAGGACATCATGGCACTGAGAACAATGGATACACTCTACAAGAGAGCCAAGGAAATGGTTAGGTATGTGAAGGGCCATCAAGTTATAGCAGCAATCAACCTCACCAAGCGAAGTGGGAAGAATAAGAGCACCACATTAAAGCTGCCCAGCAACAACCGTTGGGGTGGTGCTGTCATCCTCCTGGATTATGTATTTTGGGAGCGAGTGGTAAGTAGCCTGAAACTCCTGAAACTTATAGCAGTAGCCATTGCATGGATTGAGGGAGACAATGCCATCCTGTCTGATGTTCAGACTGCTTGCAGATGTAAGAGAAGTAATCCGTACTGCCCTGCCCACTTCACTGTTGCTCCAAGTAGAGGGAACTGCAGTTCTGAAATACATCAAAAAGCCTGAAGCCCATACACACCCCAGCATACATGTTGGACCCCAAGTATGCTGGCAAGAGCATCCTGTCTGGTGCAGAGATCAACAGGCCTATGGTGTCATCACTACTGTGTCTCACCACCTTGGCCTGGATGAGGGCAAGGTTCTTGGCAGTCTGGCAAAGTACACTTCCAAGCAAGGGCTTTGGGATGGCAACATATCTCATCAGCCACCTGGGGGAAGGGACTTTGTGGATCTGAGGCTCTTTCCCCTGTTGCCTCCATCATCCTCCAAATCCCACCAACATCAGCCGCCTCAGAGCGCAACTGGTCCTTGTTTGGGAACACACACACCAAAGCATACAACAGGCTGACCAATGCAAGGGTTAAAAAAATTGGTGGCCATCCGGGCAAATTTGAGTCTTTTTGAGCCTGACAACGAGCCATCCTCAACAAGGTTGGAAAGTGACAGTGAAGATGAGGCTTCAGAGTCTAACTTTCAAGAGGTGGACATTGAGGAGATCCAGGGAAAGACATGGAAGCCTGAGAGGAAGACAACCAAAGCTTTAGTTTCTCGACTATCATTTTACAGATGTATGTTGAAAACGTTTTTGGGAGATGCGATGCATCATTCAATATTCCCTTTTGTTGTTCAGTGAAATCATCCCATGTGAAGAGTCAACTCATTTAATTACAGTTCAATTCGTAACTATTTTTTTTTTTAAATGTATATTTGAAGGATTTAATCCTTTGCAATTGTCTACTTATGACAAGGGAAAGGTTTATGTTTCTGTGTCCATATGATATGGTAAATATATCCAATGCAAAAAAACATCTACATTTAAATGGTATTAATATTCATTTGCATATATTCCCACGGAAAGTTTCCACCTCTGAATATTCCCTAAAATGTGCAACCCTAGTCAGGATCGATGGAAAGATGAACGGAGCAAAGTACAGAGAGATCCTTGATGAAAACTTGGTCCAGGGTGCTCAGTACCTCAGACTGGGGTGAAGGTTCACCTTCCAACAGGACAACGATCCTAAGCTCACAGCAAAGACCATGCAGGAGTGGCTTTGGGACAAGTCCCTGAATGTCCTTGAGTGGCCCAGCCAGAGCCCAGACTTGAACCCGATCGAACATCTCTGGAGACACTTGAAAATAGCTGTGCAGCTACGCTCCCCATCCAACCTGACAGAGCTTGAAAGGATTTGCAGAGAAATATTAGAGAACCTCCAAATACTGGTGTGCAAACCTTGTAGCGTCATACCCAAGAAGGCCCGAGGCTGTAATCACTGCCAAAGGTGCTTCAACAAAGTACTGAGTAAAGGGTCTGATTACTTATGTAAATATATTTTAATTTAACATTCTAAAAATCTGTTTTTTCTTTGTCATTATGGGATATTGTGTGTCGATTGATGAGGAAAAATAAACATTTAATCCATTTTGCGATAAGACTGTAACGTAACAAAATGTGGAAAAGGTCCGAATGCACTGTATGACATTAAAATGTGACTCATCCTCTCAGCCTATTCAATGCATTCCCTCGCTGGGTTTAGTGCTTTATATTTTTCATATGCCGATATATTTAGATGAGATGTTTTCACTCTGTCAGTGTGACATTTTAGGATTCATCCCACATCTCACTATTTATATTGCAGTAGGTGTTGATACTCTCTCCGTCCTTTGTTTGGCAGTGACTGCTTACTGTAGGCTATGCTTTGGTCTGTATGTGATGCTCTCTCCCATCTATATCGTGTGTGTCCAGGTGAAATGGATGATGTACTGGATAGTGTTTGCATTATTCACGACGGTGGAGACCCTCACAGACTTGTTCATGTCCTGGTGAGTCATGTGGGTCATCTCTGACCACTGCCCTACAGCCATTTAGAACAATAGCCCCTAGGATCATCCATATGAAAAACAATTTACACTACATGGCCAAAAGTGGACAGCCCTTCAAATGAGTGGTTTCGGCTATTTCAGCCACACCAGTTGCTGACAGGTGTATACATTCGAGCACACGGCCATGCAATCTCCATAGACAAACATTGGCAGTACTCAGTGACTTTCAACGTGGCACTGTCATCAGATGCCACCTTTTATAAATCAGTTTGTCAAATTTTGGCCCTGCTAGAGCTGCCCCGCTCAACGTTAAGTGATGTTATTGTGAAATGGAAACGTCTAGGAGCAACACAGGTAACAGCCGTGAAGTGGTAGGCCACACAAGCTCACAGAACGGGACTGCCGAGTGCTGAAGTGCATAGCGTGTAAAAAATGGCAACACTTGCTACTGATTTCCAAACTGCCTCTGGAAGCAACATCGGCACAAGATCTGTTTGTCGGGAACTTCATGAAATGGGTTTTCATGGTTGAGCAGCCACACACAAGCCTAAGATCACCATGCGCAATGCCAAGTGTCGGCTGGAGTGGCGTAAAGCTCGCGACCACTGGACTCTGGAGCAATGGAAACGCATTCTCTGGAGTGATGAATCACACTTCACCATCTGGCAGTCCGACAGATGAATCTGTGTTTGGCGGATGCCAGGACAATGCTACCCGTCCGCATGCAAAGTGCCAGCTGTAAAGGTTGGTGGAGGAGAAATGGTCTGGGGCTGTTTTTCATGGTTCGGGCTAGGCCCCTTAGTTCCAGTGAAGGGAAATCTTAATGCTACAGTATACAATGACATTCTAGACGATTCTGTGCTTCCAACTTTGTTGGAACTGTTTTGGGAAGGCCTTTTCCGGTTTCAGCATGACAATGGCCCTGTGCACAAAGCAAGGTCCATACATAAATGGTTTGTCGAGAGCGGTGTGGAAGAACTTGACTGGCCTGCACAGAGCCCTGACCGCAACCCCATCAAACACCTTTGGGATGAATTGGAACGCCGACTGTGAGCTAGGCCTAATTGCCCAACGTCAGTGCCCAACCTCCCTAATGCTCGAGTGGACAGCCTTCCTAGAAGAGTGGAGGCTGTTATAGCAGCAAAAGGGGGACCAACTCCATATTAATGCCCACGATTTTAGAATGAGATGTTTGACGAACCTTATATATATATCTATCCCAATTTCATGGTATCCAAATGGTAGTTACAATCTTGTCCCATCGCTGCAACTCCATTACGGATTCGGGAGAGGCAAAGGTCGAGAGCTGTGCATCCTCCGAAACACAACCCAACCAAGCCGCACTGCTTCTTGACACACTGCTTGCTTAACCCGGTAGCCAGCCGCATCAATGTGTCGGGGGAAACACACCTGGCGGCCGTGTCGGCGTTCAACGAACCTTTGGCCATGTAGTGTATATTTACAGTACCAGTCAAAAGTTTGGACACCTATTCATTCAAGGTTTTACTTTTTTTTTTGTATTGTCTATGTTGTGGAATAATAGTGAAGACATCAAAACTATGAAATAACACACGGAATCATGCAGTAACCAACATGTGTTAAACAAATCAAAATAGATTTTATATTTGAGATTTTTCAAAGTAGCCACCCTTTGCATTGATGACAGCTTTGCACACTCTTTTCATTATCTCAACCAGCTTCATGAGGAATGCATTTCCAACGGTCTTGAAGGAGTTCCCACATGTCCTGAGCATTTGTTGGCTGCTTTTCCTTCACTCTGTGTTCCAACTCATCCCAAACCATCTAAATTTGGTTGAGGTAGGGTGATTGTGGAGGCCAGGTCATCTGATGCATCACTCCATCACTCTCCTTGGTCATATAGCCCTAACACAGCCTGGAGGTGTGTTTTGGGTCATTGTCCTGTTGAAAAACAAATGATAATCCCACTAAGCGCAAACCAAATTGGATGGCCAGGCTGGTTAAGTGTCTTTAAATTATAAATAAATTACTGACCGTGTCACCAGCTAAACACCTTCACAGCTGCTCCTCCATGCTTCACGGTGGAAACCGCACATGTGGAGATAATGCTACTCTGCATCTCACAAAGACATGGCAGTTGGAACCGAAAATCTCACATTTGGACTCATCAGACCAGAGGACCAATTTCCACCAGTCTAATGTCCATTGCTTGTGTTTCTTGGCCCAAGCAAGTCTCTTCTTATTATTGGTGTCCTTTAGTGGTTTCCTTGCAGCAATTTGACCGTGAAGGCCTGATTCACGCAGTCTCCTCTGAACAGTTGATGTTGAGATGTGTCTGTTACTTAGCATTTATTATGGCTGCAACTTCTGAGGCTGGTAACTCTCATGAACTTATCTTCTGCAGCAGAGGTAACTCTGGGTCTTCCTTTCCTGTGGCGGTCCTCATGAGAGCCAGTTTCATCATAGCGCTTGAAGGTTTTTGCTACTGTACTTGAAGAAACTTTCAAAGTTCTGGACATTTTCCAGATTGACTGACCTTCATGTCTTAAAGTAATGATGGACTGCCATTTCTCTTTGCTTATTTTAGCTGTCCTTGCCATAATATGGACTTGGTCTTTTACCAAATAGGACAATCTATTGTATACCACCCCTACCTTGTCACAACATAACTAATTTGCTCACATATTAAGGAAATAAATTCCACAAATGTACTTATAATAAGGCACACATGTTAATTGAGATGCATTACAGGTGACTACCTCATGAAGCTGGTTGAGAGAATGCCAAGTGTGTGCAAAGCTGTCAAGGCAAAGGGTTTCTACTTTGAAGAATCTCATATTTTGATATGTTTAACACTTTTTTTTTTTGGTTACTACATGATTCCATGTGTTATTTCATTAGTTTTATTTCATGTCTTCACTTATTCTACAATGTAGAAAAGAGTACAAATAAAGAGAAACCCTTGAATGAGTAGATGTGATAACTTTTGACTGGTACTGTACATTGATATGACCTATTTTGGTTGACAAGCTGTTAAAAGTATTTTAATATGTTGTGCTCACTAGGATTTGATATATTTAAATCAACTTCGATTTGATTGTCTACATTTGTCCAGAGCAAACACTTGGTAAACCCTTTAATGCCTGAAATAGAAAATAAGTATTGTTTCAGTAAAATTGTAGCCCACAACCATTCTTCTTTCCTGTCTATTAACAGTCCTTTTGGTGTGGTTGTTCATGCAGGTTTCCTTTCTACTTTGAGCTGAAGATAGCCTTTGTGATCTGGCTCCTGTCTCCGTACACTAAGGGCTCCAGTGTGCTCTACCGCAAGTTTGTCCACCCCACCCTGTCCAATAAGGAGAAGGTAACGTCTAACCCTGTCCAATAAGGAGAAGGTAACTAGGGCTGCACCGATATTACATTTTGGGCCGATACCGATATTTTCCTTGTCAAAAAAAACAATACTGATAGATTCTTACAATTTTTAGCGGCCTTTTAAGCATTCTAGTACAGTTAAATAGTTGAAATACACACTGACCAAAATGTTATTTTGTTGGCATTTATCCATGTCCCCCATTACCAGTAAAACATAATCAAAACCTATTTCTTTCACTTACTTGTTGTGCTGTTTCGTTGCTGTCGTTTCAGTCTCAACCAGGATTTCATCATACATGTCAAGCAGTGAAGTTTCAGCTCTCTGTCCGTGGCCTCTTCCTCGGTGCGCACTGTCACTGTGCCCATGTCCATCTTGTCCAGCTGTGTCTGTAACATTTCACGTAAACCCTGAAATGTATCGAAGTAGCGGTCCGTGTACCGAGCTTGGAGCATGGTGGCGACACAATAAATAGTCTCAGAGAGAATGCCACGGAATCCCTTGTTTACATCCTCGAGTACTTTTGCAAGTTTTAACCCCAAGGTCTGTGTCGGCAGTTTTGTTGCGCAGGAGTTTCAATGCCATGACAGAAGGTATCACGTCTGCTACAGACACAGTTGAAGAGCTTATTTCTCCAGTCAGTTGTTCGAATGGAGCTAGCTAGTGTGTTCATGTTTCAAACATGTTCTCAAATGCCATTGAAATGGCAGCAGTGGTATGAAAACTAGCACAATCTTGAACATGCAATACGGCTTTCCTCAGTACGAAATCCTCGTCGACCCACTGTGCTGTCAGGCTCGGCATGCTCATAGGGCTGATATCGCTGGTCCAAATGTCAGTCGTGAAGCTAATAGCTCATCAGGGATGCAAACCAGTCACCTTTTGCCAAAATTCACAGTTTTGAATCGAATAACGGTGACCTACGTGATTTGTGTAGATCCGATGAGGAAAGTTTGGGTGGGGGATTTGGATCACTACTGGCTGTATGTGAACTAGTGATGTGCGTTTGGAGCAATACTGGCTGTATCCAAGGCTCAGCCAATCGTTCACATAAGAACAGAATGCAGCACGCAACTGAAGGAGAAGAAATTGGCTAGCTACAGCATCAGCGCTCGCTCTGGAAAGATGAGGGAGAATTGAAAGGCAGTTTACCAGCTAACTTAGAGGTAGGTGAGAAGTCTGACCACGGAGACGAGGTTGAGAAGGTGATGAAGTGTACTTCATGAGCTGTAACCGAAAACAACTGGCATTTGGAAAGTTTGAGGTGAGGGAAAAAGTGTGGTGGAACAAGTATCGTTATTATTGTTAAGTGTCTTGCAAGCTGGATCGAATGATCCGTTTGCCAGCCAGAGAAATGTTCGGCAACATTAGCCAACATTTCTGATCAAAGTGGGAAAATTGGCTGGCTAATAGTCAGAAAGCTAACGTTAGTAACCTAACCAATTCGCTATAATATTAACTGGTAACGTTATACGACTCCTTGCCGTTTCTCAAGTTATAACGTGTCAGTTGCTTACTGGACCCTGGTAATCTGTGTGGCATGTTAAATAGCTAATGAACTAACTACTATCTGTGGACAATTTTTTGTTCCCTTTACAGTATGTGGTTATTTTTCAGAATGCGAGAATTATGTGAAAATGAGTTGCTTGTTATTAAATAAGTGTAGCTGGAGCTGGGCCTGACTTAAGCTGGATGCCACTAGAGGTGAAAGGAACAGCACACATGTTCCCGCTTTCTCACTTCTATACAGTGGATACAAAGGGTAATGCAAGGTGTACTCTCTGCCTGAAAGAGCTCAATTATGACAACAAAGGGCAGCATGCTCTGCTGGCACATTGTAGAACACATGTCCACAGGCAGAAAGTGTACAATACAGTGTAGCCCAAAGATATTGCTTTTGTTGTGTTGAACTTGACAATAACACGTGTGTGAGTAAGGGGGGATTATTACATTTTTAAAATCGGTGTATGTTATTTTTGCACACACAGCCTGTGCACTTGATCGATGTCTACTATAGTGGCCATTATAATAGAGCAAAAATAGAATGCCTGTTTGTTTCATTCTATTTCTACTTGACATGTTTTTACCCAAGTGCAATATTTAGATGTGTGTGTGTGGTCAGAAGTGTTCTGTTATAAAGGCTGTCATGGCTAACTGCAATATTAGTGTATTGCTTTTTTCTCAGGGCTTGAGTGTCATTTGCAGTAAAGTCTAGGCAACAAATAACATTGGATTTGCTTTCTTTACATTTGTTTAGCTGTGAGTTAAGTTCACATGAACTACTTTTTATTTTACACACAGAGACTGATCATTTAGATCATATTATTTTCTTTAATTAGTTAACCTGCATTTCAGCCAAGGAGGGTTTTTTGCAACAACAAGAAAGTACACTTTTTGGGCCCTCACTAGTTTGCATCCCTGAGCTCATGGATGTGAGTTTAAACAATACTGTGTAACTCTGGCAGGGCAACATCTGAAAAATAACGCCTACTTGGTAGTGTGTACTGGGGCTCGAGGTGCTCCACCAGTCAGCAAAAGCCAACATCATCCACGACAGAGAACGGTGGATTGTCGAGGGCAATGAATGCCATTGTCTTGGCGTTTTCATGGATTTCGCTTCTGAGTCATACTCCTTCAAATGACAACTCGACATACTTGTTTTGTTGTTGGAAGTGTGCTCTTAGTTTTTCTGCTTTTGTTCTAAGTAGTCACTGAACTTGTGGGGGTGATGCACTTTCAAATGAGCAATTAGGTTTGTGGTTTTGAAAGGTTTCAATTTCTCCCTCTCGGAAATAATAGCAGCATAAATGTTGCATATGGCCCTTTTCTTATCTTCCTTTGAAACTTCAAAATAGATCCACACAGCAGACATTGTGGACTAGGTTAGGAATGCTGTGTAGCGCTGTATTTTTCATGGCGTCATTACGACATCTACCTGCGTTATGTAGGTATGCACATCATCTACCTGCGTTATGTAGTTATGCACGTCATCTATCTGCGTTATATAGTTATGCACGTCATCTACCTGCGTTATATAGTTATGCACGTCATCTACCTGCGTCATATAGGTATGCACGTCATCTACCTGCGTTATATAGGTATGCACGTCATCTACCTGCGTTATATAGGTATGCACGACATCTACCTGCGTTATATAGGTATGCACGTCATCTACCTGCGTTTTATATAGGTATGCACGTCATCTACCTGCGTTATATAGGTATGCACGTCATCTACCTGCGTTATATAGGTATGCACGACATCTACCTGCGTTATATAGGTATGCACGACATCTACCTGCGTTATATAGGTATGCACGACATCTACCCGCGTTATATAGGTATGCACGACATCTACCCGCGTTATATAGGTATGCACAACATCTACCCGCGTTATATAGGTATGCACGACATCTACCCGCGTTATATAGGTATGTACGACATCTACCTGCGTTATATAGGTATGTACGACATCTACCTGCGTTTTATATAGGTATGCACGTCATCTACCTGCGTTATGTAGGTATGTACGACATCTACCTGCGTTATATGTAGGTAGGCTCGCCATCTACCTGCGTTATATGTAGGTAGGCTCGACATCTACCTGCGTTATATGTAGGTAGGCTCGACATCTACCTGCGTTATATGTAGGTAGGCTCGACATCTACCTGCGTTATATGTAGGTAGGCTCGACATCTACCTGCGTTATATGTAGGTAGGCTCGACATCTACCTGCGTTATATGTAGGTAGGCTCGACATCTACCTGCGTTATATGTAGGTAGGCTCGACATCTACCTGCGTTATATGTAGGTAGGCTCGACATCTACCTGCGTTATATAGGTATGTACGACATCTACCTGCGTTATATAGGTATGTACGACATCTACCTGCGTTATATAGGTATGCACGACATCTACCTGCGTTATATAGGTATGCACGTCATCTACCTGCGTTTTATATAGGTATGCACGTCATCTACCTGCGTTATATAGGTATGCACGTCATCTACCTGCGTTATATAGGTATGCACGACATCTACCCGCGTTATATAGGTATGCACGACATCTACCCGCGTTATATAGGTATGCACGACATCTACCCGCGTTATATAGGTATGCACGACATCTACCCGCGTTATATAGGTATGTACGACATCTACCTGCGTTATATAGGTATGTACGACATCTACCTGCGTTTTATATAGGTATGCACGTCATCTACCTGCGTTATATAGGTATGCACGACATCTACCTGCGTTATATAGATATGCATGTCATCTACCTGCGTTATATAGGTATGTACGACATCTACCTGCGTTATATGTAGGTAGGCTCGACATCTACCTGCGTTATATGTAGGTAGGCTCGACATCTACCTGCGTTATATGTAGGTAGGCTCGACATCTACCTGCGTTATATGTAGGTAGGCTCGACATCTACCTGCGTTATATGTAGGTAGGCTCGACATCTACCTGCGTTATATGTAGGTAGGCTCGACATCTACCTGCGTTATATGTAGGTAGGCCCGACATCTACCTGCGTTATATGTAGGTAGGCTCGACATCTACCTGCGTTATATGTAGGTAGGCTCGACATCTACCTGGCTAGGCTCGACATCTACCTGCGTTATATGTAGGTAGGCTCGACATCTACCTGCGTTATATGTAGGTAGGCTCGACATCTACCTGCGTTATATAGGTAGGCTCGTCATCTACCTGCGTTATATGTAGGTAGGCTCGACATCTACCTGCGTTATATGTAGGTAGGCTCGACATCTACCTGCGTTATATGTAGGTAGGCTCGACACCTACCTGCGTTATATGTAGGTAGGCTCGTCACCTACCTGCGTTATATGTAGGTAGGCTCGTCATCTACCTGCGTTATATGTAGGTAGGCTCGTCACCTACCTGCGTTATATGTAGGTAGGCTCGTCACCTACCTGCGTTATATGTAGGTAGGCTCGTCATCTACCTGCGTTATAATGTAGGTATGCTCGTCACCTACCTGCGTTATATGTAGGTAGGCTCGTCATCTACCTGCGTTATATGTAGGTAGGCTCGTCATCTACCTGCGTTATATGTAGGTAGGCTCGTCACCTACCTGCGTTATATGTAGGTAGGCTCGTCATCTACCTGCGTTATATGTAGGTAGGCTCGTCATCTACCTGCGTTATATGTAGGTAGGCTCGTCACCTACCTGCGTTATATGTAGGTAGGCTCGTCACCTACCTGCGTTATATGTAGGTAGGCTCACCTACCTGCGTTATATGTAGGTAGGCTCGTCATCTACCTGCGTTATATGTAGGTAGGCTCGTTATCTACCTGCGTTATATGTAGGTAGGCTCGTCATCTACCTGCGTTATATGTAGGTAGGCTCGTCATCTACCTGCGTTATATGTGGGTAGTCTCGTCATCTACCTGCGTTATATGTAGGTAGGCTCGTCATCTACCTGCGTTATATGTAGGTAGGCTCGTCATCTACCTGCGTTATATGTAGGTAGGCTCGTCATCTACCTGCGTTATATGTAGGTAGGCTCGTCACCTACCTGCGTTATATGTAGGTAGGCTCGTCACCTTTGACATCGGTTTTGCACATTGGCGTTAAACTAGACGTCGGGCTGATACTGGCATTTTTAGTTAATATCGTCTGATTCCAATATACTTACCTTTAGGGATGCACGATATATCGGTAACGTCTAACCCTGTCCAACAAGGAGAAGGTTAGAGGTCACAATAAGATCCAGCTCTCCGTCAGCTTGCAAATTCAACTTTAGATGCATTTACTCATACAGTATGTTTCTCTGTCTCCACCCTCTTCTGTCCTGTAGGAGATCGATCAGTACATCACCCAGGCTAAAGACCGTAGTTATGAGACTATGATGAGGTTTGGAAAGAGAGGTCTGAACTTGGCTGCTACTGCTGCCGTCACCGCAGCTAGCAAGGTAAGCAAGGCCCTGGCCAGAGGTGTGTGTGTGTCATGTTTGAGATGTGTATTCTCTGCAGGGTAATGTGTGTGTCTGTCTGCATATGGTGTTTCCTTGTGGTAGTGCGAAGACATATTGCGTCCCATGGGCATATACCATGCTGTGTGTTGTTCGGATGCATTTGCATTGATGTCAGAGTGATTAGAGGTGCTGAGTACCGGCCAATAGAATGCTGAGTACCAGGGTGTTAGCAAGTTTGTTAAGCTACTAATGACCAACTGCATCAGAGGGCAGTTTGAGAAGCTTAGTTACCTTGCCTGCCAGTGTGGCTGTAATATGGTCACAGTAACAGCCCTGGTCATACCAATACGTCTGTATATCAATGTTAGTGATAGTGTCTATTGTATAGTTTGAGAGCTCTTGCCAATAAATAACTCTGGTGTCTTGTAGGGTTAAGCGATTTTACGATGTAATCGGAAATCAATTATGTTTGACAGACATCGATGGCAATGACATCATGATGTGACAGACAATAGTTTTTATATATTTAGATTTTTTTTACAGATAGCTTAACCTATTTGAACAAGACTGGCAGCGCACAGCTGGGCGACATGCCAAATTACTTGCCTATCACTGTTTTCGTTAGCCTTTTTCAATAAATATGTAGGTAGACTTGGCCTACTATTAGAGATGAAACGGTATTAACATTTCATACCACGATTACAGTGTCCCAAATGATCACGGTTATCAGTATTATCGCGGTATTGTTAAAATGTGCTGTTAATGTTCAAAAAGTACTGACACACTGAAATCATTTCACCAAGTTTTATATTGAAAACCAACAAATAAAATGAGCAGCACTATGCACTTTTTGTGTGCATAAACATTAAAATAATAACATTAACATTAAAGATGGCACCACGTGGCCATGAGAGGTAAATGTTTTCCCTAGTGCAGGTTTAAATGAACTCAACCTTAAGTAAGCAAATCAAATGTGCATATAAAAGCAACACAAGTAAAGCAATGTGCATGTAAGAACAACACAACCATATGTAAACACATCCCATGTGCATGTAAGAACAACACAACCATATGTAAACACATCCCATGTGCATGTAAGAACAACACAACCATATGTAAACACATCCCATGTGCATGTAAGAACAACACAACCATATGTAAACACATCCAATGTGCATGTAAGAACAATACAACCATATGTAAACACATCCAATGTGCATGTAAGAACAACACAGCCATATATGTAAACGCATCCAATGTGCATGTAAAAACAACACAACCATATATGTAAACGCATCCAATGTGCATGTAAGAACAACACAACCATATATGTAAACGCATCCAATGTGCATGTAAGAACAACACAACCATATATGTAAACGCATCCAATGTGCATGTAAGAACAACACAACCATATATGTAAACGCATCCAATGTGCATGTAAGAACAACACAACCATATATGTAAACGCATCCAATGTGCATGTAAGAACAACACAACCATATATGTAAACGCATCCAATGTGCATGTAAGAACAACACAACCATATATGTAAACGCATCCAATGTGCATGTAAGAACAACACAACCATATATGTAAACGCATCCAATGTGCATGTAAGAACAACACAACCATATATGTAAACGCATCCAATGTGCATGTAAGAACAACACAGCCATATATGTAAACGCATCCAATGAACAGCACTGATTGTATGTCCGTTCTCTCCTTCATAAATACATCCAGTGCTGCTGGCCTAACATCCTGTATGTTTGCATCTTTGTTCACTTGAGATTGAAATGTAAAAATGTCTGCATATTTACTTTGCCCGGTTTAAGTAGTGATCTGCTAGGAGACTATGTGCCCGCTGGCACTGAACACTCTCTCTGATGGCACACTGGTTGC
This sequence comes from Oncorhynchus gorbuscha, assembly GCF_021184085.1. Lineage (NCBI taxonomy): Eukaryota > Metazoa > Chordata > Actinopteri > Salmoniformes > Salmonidae > Oncorhynchus > Oncorhynchus gorbuscha. Next base: position 27,788,555 of record NC_060195.1, read on the forward strand.
TGGGATCCACAAAATCTTCCTGGCAACCCTGGCAAGGTGAGGCAGCTCTGATGCAGGGCCCCTCCACCACACCAGTGGATCCTCTTCTGCTGGAATGGGTGGCAGAGACAGGTAGACCTTGATCTCTTCTTTCACTCTGTATTCTGGGGAGGTCGGAATCTGACCCTCTTCACCTCTCTGCTGCCTTGTTGAGGTAATGTTTCTCAGCAACCCAGCCAGGCCTTTCCCCTCCGATGTCGCTGTGGGGGTGTTGGTGGTGCACCTGCCTGCTTCAAGGCCTCCTGGACACAGCTGTCAGTGTCAACTTTTGCAGCCTCATCTAAAAAGCTCATTTTGCAGCCTCATCTAAAAAGCTCATTTTGCATCGAGGGTCAATGAAACAAGCCATGTGCATGACTCTCTTTGCATCTGTTGTTAAGGCCTTCTCTCATTACTGTTTTCATCTCCTTGGTCAGGGATGGATCCATATCCTTCCCACCAGAACATCACGGGTGATGTGGTCTAGGACAGGCTTGATGACTGACAGTGTCACTCGTGTCTCTGAGGCAAGTGTATGGCACTTGCTGGCACAGTTGCTCCATGACACTTATGTCGGCATCCTTGGGCATCAGATGCCATATTCCTCTTTCTCCAGCCAGGGTCGCACAGACTGGATGCTGTTAGCTGAGGAAACGCTCAAGTCTGTGCAGTCGTGGCCAAATGTTTTGAGAATGGCACAAATATTAATTTTCACAACGTCTGCTGCCTCAGTTTGTATGATGGAAATTGCATATACTCCAGAATGTTATGAAGAGTGATCAGATGAATTGCAATTAATTGCAAAGTCCCTCTTTGCCATGCAAATGAACTGAATCCCCCAAAAACATTTCCACTGCATTTCAGCCCTGTCACAAAAGGACCAGCTGACATGTCAGTGATTCTTTCGTTAACACAGGTGTGAGTGTTGACGAGGACAAGGCTGGAGATCACTCTGTCATGCTGATTGAGTTCGAATAACTGACTGAAAGCTTCAAAAGGAGGGTGGTGCTTGGAATCATTGTTCTTCCTCTGTCAATCATGGTTACCTGCAAGGAATCATGTGCCGTCATCATTGCTTTGCACAAAAAGGGCTTCACAGGCAAGGATATTGCTGCCAGTAAGATTGCACCTAAATCAACCATTTATCGGCTCATCAAGGAGAGCGGTTCAATTGTTGTGAAGAAGGCTTCAGGGCGCCCAAGAAACTTCAGCAAGTGCCAGGACCGTCTCCTAAAGTTGATTCAGCTGTGGGATCGGGGCACCACCAGTATAGAGCTTGCTCAGGAATGGCAGCAGGCAGGTGTGAGTGCATCTGCAAGCACAGTGAGGCAAAGCCTTTTGGAGGATGGCCTGGTGTCAAGAAGGGCAGCAAAGAAGCCACTTCTCTCCAGGAATAACATCAGGGACAGGCTGATATTCTGCAAAAGGTACATTGATTGGACTGCTGAGGACCGGGGTAAAGTCCTTTTCTCTGATGAATCCCCTTTCCGATTGTTCGGGGCATCCGGAAAAAAGCTTGTCCGGAGAAGACAAGGTGAGCGCTACCATCGGTCCTGAGTCATGCCAACAGTAAAGCATCCTGAGACCATTCATGTGTGGGGTTGCTTCTCAGCCAAGGGAGTGGGCTCACTCACAATTTGCCTAAGAACACAGCCATGAATAAAGAATGGTACATCCTCCGAGAGCAACTTCTCCCAACCACTCAGGAACAGTTTGGTGATGAACAATGCCTTTTCCAGCATGATGGAGCACCTTGCCATAAGGCAAAATTGATAACGAAGTGGCTCGGGGAAACAAAACATCAATATTTTGGGTCCATGGCCAGGAGTCTCCCCAGACCTTAATTCCATTGAGAACTTGTCGTCAATCCTCAAGAGGCGGGTGGACAAACAAAAACCCACAAATTCTGACAAACTCCAAGCACTGATTATGCAAGAATGGGCTGCCATCAGTCAGGAAGTTAATTGACAGCATGCCAGGGCGATTTGCAGAGGTCTTGAAAAAGAAGGGTCAACACTGCAAATATTGACTCTTTGCATCAACTTCATGCAATTGTCAATAAAAGCCTTCGACACTTATGAAATGCTTGTAATTATACTTCAGTATTCCATAGTAACATCCGACAAAAATACCTAAAGACGCTGAAGCAGCAACCTGCGAAAAATCATATTTGTGTCATTTTCCAAATGTTTTGCTACGACTGTAGATCCCCCATCGGGTCGCAACATCATGGATCAGAGCCTTCTGTGGTATGTTGAGGGCAGCTTGCTTTTCTCTCAGTTCTCTCCTTCCAGCTCCATGAGAAGCCTTGGACCAGATGACGGCAGGCCTTGACTGCTGTGTCACCTCTCTGAAATTTCAGATCCTTTTGAGATGGCCAGGTTCAAATGATGGCCAAAGCACCCAAGCCACAGATCTGGGAACTCTTCAAAAACCCTGGTCATGTTTGTCGTGTTGTCTGTGGTTATGCAGACTAGGTCTTTCTTGTTGACCCCCCCCCCCCCCACTCTTCCAGCATATTCTCAAAAAACACTGTTGTGAGCTGAGTGATCTTCTGGGAAGAACTGTGTTTCCAGGCAGTTTGATTCCAGTTGCCAGTGTGGGGTGAGGTAATGGATAGTGAAGCTGACGTAGGGTTGAACCGCCCCCAGCTTTCAGCCCCCAGCCCCCAGCTTTCACTGGTCCAGAGGTCAGTAGTGGCAGCAAACCATGTGCCATGAGCCAAACTTTATCCAACATCAGCTTGAACCTGGTTGTACAGGTTTGGGATTTCAGTCTTGGAAAAGAAATGTTTGTGATGGCACGTTGTAGTGAGGCACCGCAACCTTCATCAGCCTTAGAAAGCCAGGCCTCTCAACAATTTGAAATGGCACCATGTCCTTTGCAATGTAATATGAAAGGGTTGCAGTGAGGTCTTGAGCATGTTTTGATGTGGGTGCATAAGCAGCCTGCCTTTTAAATGCTTACTGGAGTGTCTGTGTCACAACTGTATTATTATTGGTGTTACTTTATAATTATTATTATACACGCAGTCTATTTGCTGTGATGCATTTGTGTATATGCAATGCCCCCATGCCCAATTGACATAAATACAAATGAGTCTTAAGAAGACAGTGATAGTAATTGTAAAGAGCTCAACGATTGACATAAATACAAGAGTCTTTTCTAGGAATCTCTAGTGTTTCTCCTGTTGGAACACTTGTACAACCAAGTCGACAACTGCCGGATTTTAAATGAACAAAATATATGTTGGTTGGCTGACTAAACTACGTAACGTGTTTTCGTGTGCAATGGGAGAATAGAGTCTGCAGAGACATACATCAGCAGAACAACTTGTAGAGTTTTTACAAGAGTAGGTAACACTGAAAGCTTCAGTTCACATTATTCGCAAGCTGATAGCAAGTTAGACAGACAAACCATGACATTTTCCCCCATTCCGAAGTTCCCACATCATTCATTGAGCTAAAAGTTAACTTACCTTGCATTTGCTATAAAGTAGTGGGTGGTGGTCACGAAGATGACTCGAGATTTGGAGTTTTTCCCTCTTTAGCAGCAAATATATTTGTATTTTTGTTGCATGTTCTGCAGACAGGGTGACCATCTTTGATTAAGTTTCCCTCTGGACTTTTGTAAAACCCAAAATATGACCACACTTCAGATTTGGTCCTCTTAGAAGGCTGAAAAATCTCCAGAGCGCTGCCACTGCCTTCCGCCATGTGTTCACACAAAACAAAACCCACGTTGCATGCTGCACCTGTGTCAGACTGTTGCTAACTTTGGTTGTTCCTGGACATTATTTACCAGTAATCAAACACGGTTTTAATGATAATACAAATTTTAAACGGTAATTCTAACTGTCTGGAATTTTACCGTGGTTTATCGTGAAACCGGTAACCGTTTCATCCCTACCTACTATTAACATATTGCAAGAGTAGGCCTATAATGTGGATTGTAGATGGAGTGGAGAGTGCCAAAAGCTGCTGCAAAATGTTAGATAACATTTCTCTCGCTCACCTCTTCAATGTCAGATGATCATGGGCCATCTGCAGAGGACACTCTGTCTGGCATGTTTTAAAATCTTCATTTCCCCTTTTGTCCCAATCACCATTTTAATAGAATGTGACTTGTTGACATAAGCTAATTTTTCAAGATCAACTTTCAAAGGAATCTAGGAGGCCAGTATCAGAGTTCTATCAGAAAGATTTATGCTTGTGAATAGCCCGAATTTAAACATATGGTAATAATGAGAGCGAGCGAGAGAACCAACAATTTCAAGATGGCATAATCAAATGGGAAGTTTAAACAAACCTTGTAAGTTCTGGCCTCCACCTGAACAGATCTTTAGGATAAACAAATTGTGTGCTGCTGGAAAATCCTTGCTAACCAAATGGACAATAATATAGGCTTAATCTAGGCTACTGTCAGTACAATTTGGAGTAAACGTTACTTTTCTAAACAGATGTATTATTGTGACAGTGTTTATTCATATCCCTGAATTGTGTAACGGCATTACATTACATTACCCCCATAGCAGCGCTTTCGATAAGCAGGAACAAAAATAATAACCCACACTTGGATAGGCTACAAAATAAACAAAATAAGGACAAAATGAACCAGAATAAATTACAGGTCAAATAAGGAACACAACAGAATATTTTAGCCGAGGATACATTTATTTAGAATAAGACTCATCTGTGAATTCAGGCTTTGAAAATTAAAGTGCAATTTAGAACCGCTATTTTCTTTTCGTTATATATGAACGAGCATGTTCACCTTTTCTGTCACGGAGTGGGGTAACAATATTGCTTACTGAAGGCTTTTTGCACAGATGCAGAGGTATTTGTGGGCGACGTTGGCCAAGAGCGGAAAGCGACCCTCATTCGCCCTCCACAATACCAGTGTTTTTTAAATTAAATAAAACATTTAACTATAGGCAAGTCAATTAAGAACAAATCCTTATTTACAATGACGGCCTACCCCGGCCAAACCTGGACAAAGCTGGGACAATTGTGCGCCGACCTTTGGGACTCCCAATCACGTCCGGATATGATGCAGCCAGAATTCGAACCAGCTACTTCAGTGACGCCTCTTCCACTGAGATCCACTGGGTCATCATCTCCTCCGTTGACATTTTAGAGTAGGTAGGATGTGAGCTCTGCGGTGGCCCGCTGTTATGCACTGAGTGTAACTGTTTGCTTAGCTCTCCCAAGAAGTCTGCCCAGTCATGTCTTCTATGGTGAACATGTGCACTCGATCTTGAAATTGTCTGAAGGCTTAGTGTTTGGTTCCAAATCACCATTCAGAGTTATTGGTATCACATATCGCCATATGATTGGTTTATATTTATTTATTTGCACACAAGAAAAGAAAATATTGGTAAGATGATTACTCTACTCGGGTGGTTTTTGCATGACACAGGCTCAATTACAGATGTTTACCGCGTTTCCAGGCAACGCAACGACGTGCTCCCCCATCGCCTGGTAAAAATAAATACATTCATGATACAATCCTATGTCAACAATGTTTGGACAGGTTGATGAGAGGAAGTGTCATCCAGTCATCCAACCCTAGTGTCTTGAAGTGTGTGTTCTGTAGGTGTGTGCTCTTATGATCACGTGATGCTGCAGGGCATCTGTCTGGGTCAGGGTTTACATTAGGAGAATGTGGCACAAGACATTTGACAAGCAGCATTTACATTTACAGGACATTTGAGAAATTTACCAACTCCATTGGATTGGGTGCGTAGCCTGATTAGGGCGTCCACCCATGTTACTCAAAATGGCAGAAGTCACATTTGTAGTATGGTAATTCATCTTAACAGAACATGCAACTCGAGGATCTTCTTACCAAATTCCAATGCGCACTTTGAAGATGTTAGAATAACTGTCCATTTGACTTTTCCTCAGCCGAGTAACAAACATCACATCACTAGCCTATGTCAATCTACGATCCTCCATAGTAGAAACGTTGACCTATTCTGTTACTCATCTTGTCGATCTGTGTGAGAAAGAAATGGCCTGTTCCAAACACTCTGGGACAGTTGTGGGATGATGGATCCCAAAGTCATACAACCAGTATGTCTAGGCTTCATAAAAAAATATTTAAGAAAGCTATGAGTCTGATGCAATCGATCAGAATGTTTAGCTTAAAATGTTGATCAACTATTATTTCTTCGCATTATAATCGCAGCAATGCGGCCAAGGCAGTAGGCTACGCGCAAATGTTCATTCCATAATGCAATTAGTGGGAAAACACAGTGCGGTTTCATGTCACAGAGATGAAAATAGCTGTTAGAAATGTGGGTTACTAATATGACCAGGATACAAGTTTGGCTACTGGACAAAGAAAGTTGATTTGAAAACCAATAGAACATGAGAGGGAGTCTACTGGTTTCAATGGTATATGGAAGTCTTCATACAATAATTTAGGATATTCTACTTTGAAGCAAGGTAAGACATGCCTCATAGTATAAAGTAAAATGTTCAGGTTTCAAATAATTATGTGTATGTTTTCAAAATGCATACTGCCTCCAGCTCATTGCTAAGTAGTGTGTGTGATGCGCTGAAGCCTGCCTACCATTGTCATTGCACTTGAATGGCGAATGGGAAGCGTGCTTCAATTACCAGTTGAGAAATAAAAAAATAGTACTGCTGCTGCTGCTGCTGTTACTTCTAGAGCCTGTGGATTACTATTACTTACTAGCTCTTTTTAATCATGGCCATTAACACGAGATTGAAATGATTGGGATTCTAAAAGCACATTTCACTCCAGCAGCAACAAACAAGCTGTTTGAGGAGCTGGACAGATTTTCCTCTCAAATAAAGGCTCTGTATCTGTATACTGTGCGCATGTGATGATGAATTACAAAAATACACATGCAGCAATTTAATGCCACAAAATGATGCAAATCAACCGAATAGACAAGCAGGACCAGTCAGATGTATTTCCATCAATCAATAGGCTAAAAAGTGTTATTTTGCAATGGGATTCTTTTCTTCTCCCGGACGATTAGCTGGCGCCAATTTTGTATTTTTCTCATTAATATTAAAAAATAATTGGAGACCAAATTAAAATATTTTTTTGTATTTTTAATTGAACCTTTTATTGAACTAGGCAAGTCAGTTAAGAATGATTATTTACAATGACGGCCTACAGTGGGTTACTGTAGTGGGTGAACTGCCTTGTTCAGGGGCAGAACAACAGATTTTTACCTGGTCAGCTCGAGGATTCCTTCCGCCCCAAAAGCCGGCCATTACCGGATAACGGACGCCCTGGTCTGTATATGCGTACATCTATACCTCCTAGTGTATGAGGGATGTGTGTGTTGTGTGCAGGGCCAGGGTGTGCTGTCGGACAAGCTGCGTAGTTTCAGCATGCAGGACCTGACTCTGATCAACGATGGGGAGGAGATGGGCCTGCACTCCTCTGACCCCCGCATGAGGAGAGATGCCTTGGATGACATGGCTACTGGAGCCAACACGCTGCCCCGCGCCAAGACCACACGCCAGAGTAGGTACCACGCACGGGTAAAAAATGGCTGCTGTACAGAACTCATCCTTAGCTCTTTTGACTTCTCAAACACAGCAGAGAACCATTTCTAAGGGGAACAGTAAGCTTCATAATGTGACCAGTGAAATGAAGAACGCAATCTGCTTTTATCTCCTAACGTATTGCATCAGCTGACTGCAGGAATTTACTTAAGTTACTACAAATATTCAAGAGAACTGCTCTCCCCTGTCAGATCAGTGGTCACAATGGAAGAAAACAGGACAGCCATTTTAGTATGCTGACTTGTCTGTGTACTATGTGCCCATTGTCTAATAGCTCTTATTGGTACAGGATGGGGGGGAGAGAGGGGTCATGTGCTTTAAAGCACTGCAGGGTGCCAGGGAGGAAACTTTCCAGAGGTGGTGTCATGTGATGTCAGTGGGAAGGAGGAGGGGGCGTCTTTGTCTGACTAAATAGCTCAGTATTTCTGTCTCTGTGAGGGTGGCAGTCTGACTACAGGGGGAAAAACTGAGGGAGGAAAGTAGAGAAAGGATGGAGAAAGGGAATAAATTGAGTTAAGGGGCACTGTGGGATGAAAGCCAGGAAAGGGGAAAACTGGTGTAGCAGAGAGACAAGACTGATAGTCAGTCTGAAAAAGAGCCGGAACAGGAAATCAAACAAGGGAGACAGTCTTGTGGTTAAAGAGCAGACTCCTGTTAGTAGCTGTAGGACTGGTGCCTGCTCCTTCACTCTTGTTCAACAACCCTGGGAGAGTCTGTTGCATTTCCTTTATTCCTTACGTCCTCTCTCCTCACCTCCTCAGAACCATTGGAGGAAAAGATCAGAGTTCACTCCCCTTTGACCTTCTCATCCAATAGGTTCTGAGAAAGAGGGTAAGGAGATGGGATGCGAGGAAGCATTTGAGTTTCCCCATGTGTCTGATAGGAGAACCTAGAAACCTGACCCACTAATGGGAATGTGATTTCACTCATTATGACAGCCCACAATCCCTCTCCTTATGACAGCCCACAATCCATTTTCATTATGACAGCCCACAATCCCTCTCCTTATGACAGCCCACAATCCCTCTCCTTATGACAGCCCACAATCCCTCTCCTTATGACAGCCCACAATCCCTCTCCTTATGACAGCCCACAATCCCTCTCCTTATGACAGCCCACAATCCCTCTCCTTATGACAGCCCACAATCCTCCTTATGACAGCCCACAATCCCTCTCCTTATGACAGCCCACAATCCATTTTCATTATGACAGCCCACAATCCATTTTCATTATGACAGCCCACAATCCATTTTCATTATGACAGCCCACAATCCATTTTCATTATGACAGCCCACAATCCCTCTCCTTATGACAGCCCACAATCCCTCTCCTTATGACAGCCCACAATCCATTTTCATTATGACAGCCCACAATTCCTTTTTCATAATGACAGCCCACAATCCCTCTCCTTATGACAGCCCACAATCCCTCTCCTTATGACAGCCCACAATCCCTCTCCTTATGACAGCCCACAATCCCTCTCCTTATGACAGCCCACAATCCCTCTCCTTATGACAGCCCACAATCCCTCTCCTTATGACAGCCCACAATCCCTCTCCTTATGACAGCCCACAATCCCTCTCCTTATGACAGCCCACAATCCATTTTCCTTATGACAGCCCACAATCCATTTTCATTATGACAGCCCACAATCCCTCTCCTTATGACAGCCCACAATCCCTCTCCTTATGACAGCCCACAATCCATTTTCATTATGACAGCCCACAATCCATTTTCATTATGACAGCCCACAATCCATTTTCATTATGACAGCCCACAATCCATTTTCATTATGACAGCCCACAATCCATTTTCATTATGACAGCCCACAATCCCTCTCCTTATGACAGCCCACAATCCCTCTCCTTATGACAGCCCACAATCCATTTTCATTATGACAGCACACAATCCATTTTCATTATGACAGCCCACAATCCATTTTCATTATGACAGCCCACAATCCATTTTCATTATGACAGCCCACAATCCATTTTCATTATGACAGCCCACAATCCATTTTCCTTATGACAGCCCACAATCCATTTTCCTTATGACAGCCCACAATCCATTTTCCTTATGACAGCCCACAATCCATTTTCCTTATGACAGCCCACAATCCATTTTCCTTATGACAGCCCACAATCCATTTTCCTTATGACAGCCCACAATCCATTTTCCTTATGACAGCCCACAATCCATTTTCCTTATGACAGCCCACAATCCATTTTCCTTATGACAGCCCACAATCCATTTTCCTTATGACAGCCCACAATCCATTTTCCTTATGACAGCCCACAATCCATTTTCCTTATGACAGCCCACAATCCATTTTCCTTATGACAGCCCACAATCCATTTTCATTATGACAGCCCACAATCCATTTTCATTATGACAGCCCACAATCCATTTTCATTATGACAGTCCACAATCCATTTTCATTATGACAGTCCACAATCCCTCTCCTTATGACAGCCCACAATCCCTCTCCTTATGACAGCCCACAATCCCTCCTTATGACAGCCCACAATCCATTTTCATTATGACAGCCCACAATTCCTTTTTCATAATGACAGCCCACAATCCCTCTCCTTATGACAGCCCACAATCCCTCTCCTTATGACAGCCCACAATCCCTCTCCTTATGACAGCCCACAATCCCTCTCCTTATGACAGCCCACAATCCCTCTCCTTATGACAGCCCACAATCCCTCTCCTTATGACAGCCCACAATCCCTCTCCTTATGACAGCCCACAATCCCTCTCCTTATGACAGCCCACAATCCCTCTCCTTATGACAGCCCACAATCCATTTTCCTTATGACAGCCCACAATCCATTTTCCTTATGACAGCCCACAATCCCTCTCCTTATGACAGCCCACAATCCCTCTCCTTATGACAGCCCACAATCCATTTTCATTATGACAGCCCACAATCCATTTTCATTATGACAGCCCACAATCCATTTTCATTATGACAGCCCACAATCCATTTTCATTATGACAGCCCACAATCCCTCTCCTTATGACAGCCCACAATCCCTCTCCTTATGACAGCCCACAATCCATTTTCATTATGACAGCACACAATCCATTTTCATTATGACAGCCCACAATCCATTTTCATTATGACAGCCCACAATCCATTTTCATTATGACAGCCCACAATCCATTTTCCTTATGACAGCCCACAATCCATTTTCCTTATGACAGCCCACAATCCATTTTCCTTATGACAGCCCACAATCCATTTTCCTTATGACAGCCCACAATCCATTTTCCTTATGACAGCCCACAATCCATTTTCCTTATGACAGCCCACAATCCATTTTCCTTATGACAGCCCACAATCCATTTTCCTTATGACAGCCCACAATCCATTTTCCTTATGACAGCCCACAATCCATTTTCCTTATGACAGCCCACAATCCATTTTCCTTATGACAGCCCACAATCCATTTTCCTTATGACAGCCCACAATCCATTTTCCTTATGACAGCCCACAATCCATTTTCATTATGACAGCCCACAATCCATTTTCATTATGACAGCCCACAATCCATTTTCATTATGACAGCCCACAATCCATTTTCATTATGACAGTCCACAATCCCTCTCCTTATGACAGCCCACAATCCCTCTCCTTATGACAGCCCACAATCCCTCTCCTTATGACAGCCCACAATCCCTCTCCTTATGACAGCCCACAATCCCTCTCCTTATGACAGCCCACAATCCCTCTCCTTATGACAGCCCACAATCCCTCTCCTTATGACAGCCCACAATCCCTCTCCTTATGACAGCCCACAAACCATTTTCATTATGACAGCCCACAATCCCTTTTCATTATGACAGCCCACAATCCCTCTCCTTATGACAGCCCACAATCCCTCTCCTTATGACAGCCCACAATCCCTCTCCTTATGACAGCCCACAATCCCTCTCCTTATGACAGCCCACAATCCCTCTCCTTATGACAGCCCACAATCCCTCTCCTTATGACAGCCCACAATCCATTTTCATTATGACAGCCCACAATTCCTTTTTCATAATGACAGCCCACAATCCCTCTCCTTATGACAGCCCACAATCCCTCTCCTTATGACAGCCCACAATCCCTTTTCATTATGACAGCCCACAATTCCTTTTTCATAATGACAGCCCACAATCCCTCTCCTTATGACAGCCCACAATCCCTCTCCTTATGACAGCCCACAATCCCTCTCCTTATGACAGCCCACAATCCCTCTCCTTATGACAGCCCACAATCCCTCTCCTTATGACAGCCCACAATCCCTCTCCTTATGACAGCCCACAATCCCTCTCCTTATGACAGCCCACAATCCCTCTCCTTATGACAGCCCACAATCCCTCTCCTTATGACAGCCCACAATCCATTTTCCTTATGACAGCCCACAATCCATTTTCATTATGACAGCCCACAATCCCTCTCCTTATGACAGCCCACAATCCCTCTCCTTATGACAGCCCACAATCCATTTTCATTATGACAGCCCACAATCCATTTTCATTATGACAGCCCACAATCCATTTTCATTATGACAGCCCACAATCCCTCTCCTTATGACAGCCCACAATCCCTCTCCTTATGACAGCCCACAATTCCATTTTCATTATGACAGCCCACAATTCCTTTTTCATAATGACAGCCCACAATCCCTCTCCTTATGACAGCCCACAATCCCTCTCCTTATGACAGCCCACAATCCCTTTTCATTATGACAGCCCACAATTCCTTTTTCATAATGACAGCCCACAATCCCTCTCCTTATGACAGCCCACAATCCCTCTCCTTATGACAGCCCACAATCCCTCTCCTTATGACAGCCCACAATCCCTCTCCTTATGACAGCCCACAATCCCTCTCCTTATGACAGCCCACAATCCCTCTCCTTATGACAGCCCACAATCCCTCTCCTTATGACAGCCCACAATCCATTTTCCTTATGACAGCCCACAATCCATTTTCATTATGACAGCCCACAATCCCTCTCCTTATGACAGCCCACAATCCATTTTCATTATGACAGCCCACAATCCATTTTCATTATGACAGCCCACAATCCATTTTCATTATGACAGCCCACAATCCCTCTCCTTATGACAGCCCACAATCCCTCTCCTTATGACAGCCCACAATCCATTTTCATTATGACAGCACACAATCCATTTTCATTATGACAGCCCACAATCCATTTTCATTATGACAGCCCACAATCCATTTTCATTATGACAGCCCACAATCCATTTTCATTATGACAGCCCACAATCCATTTTCATTATGACAGCCCACAATCCATTTTCATTATGACAGCCCACAATCCATTTTCATTATGACAGCCCACAATCCATTTTCATTATGACAGCCCACAATCCATTTTCCTTATGACAGCCCACAATCCATTTTCCTTATGACAGCCCACAATCCATTTTCCTTATGACAGCCCACAATCCATTTTCCTTATGACAGCCCACAATCCATTTTCCTTATGACAGCCCACAATCCATTTTCCTTATGACAGCCCACAATCCATTTTCCTTATGACAGCCCACAATCCATTTTCCTTATGACAGCCCACAATCCATTTTCCTTATGACAGCCCACAATCCATTTTCCTTATGACAGCCAATCCACAATCCATTTTCCTTATGACAGCCCACAATCCATTTTCCTTATGACAGCCCACAATCCATTTTCATTATGACAGCCCACAATCCATTTTCATTATGACAGCCCACAATCCATTTTCATTATGACAGCCCACAATCCATTTTCATTATGACAGCCCACAATCCATTTTCATTATGACAGCCCACAATCCATTTTCATTATGACAGCCCACAATCCCTCTCCTTATGACAGCCCACAATCCCTCTCCTTATGACAGCCCACAATCCCTCTCCTTATGACAGCCCACAATCCCTCTCCTTATGACAGCCCACAATCCATTTTCATTATGACAGCCCACAATTCCTTTTTCATAATGACAGCCCACAATCCCTCTCCTTATGACAGCCCACAATCCCTCTCCTTATGACAGCCCACAATCCCTCTCCTTATGACAGCCCACAATCCCTCTCCTTATGACAGCCCACAATCCCTCTCCTTATGACAGCCCACAATCCCTCTCCTTATGACAGCCCACAATCCCTCTCCTTATGACAGCCCACAATCCCTCTCCTTATGACAGCCCACAATCCATTTTCATTATGACAGCCCACAATCCCTTTTCATTATGACAGCCCACAATCCCTTTTCATTATGACAGCCCACAATCCCTCTCCTTATGACAGCCCACAATCCCTCTCCTTATGACAGCCCACAATCCCTCTCCTTATGACAGCCCACAATCCCTCTCCTTATGACAGCCCACAATTCCATTTTCATTATGACAGCCCACAATTCCATTTTCATTATGACAGCCCACAATTCCTTTTTCATAATGACAGCCCACAATTCCTTTTTCATAATGACAGCCCACAATCCCTCTCCTTATGACAGCCCACAATCCCTCTCCTTATGACAGCCCACAATCCCTCTCCTTATGACAGCCCACAATCCCTCTCCTTATGACAGCCCACAATCCCTCTCCTTATGACAGCCCACAATCCCTCTCCTTATGACAGCCCACAATCCCTCTCCTTATGACAGCCCACAATCCCTCTCCTTATGACAGCCCACAATCCCTCTCCTTATGACAGCCCACAATCCCTCTCCTTATGACAGCCCACAATCCCTCTCCTTATGACAGCCCACAATCCATTTTCATTATGACAGCCCACAATCCATTTTCATTATGACAGCCCACAATCCCTCTCCTTATGACAGCCCACAATCCATTTTCCTTATGACAGCCCACAATCCATTTTCATTATGACAGCCCACAATCCCTCTCCTTATGACAGCCCACAATCCCTCTCCTTATGACAGCCCACAATCCATTTTCATTATGACAGCCCACAATCCATTTTCATTATGACAGCACACAATCCATTTTCATTATGACAGCCCACAATCCATTTTCATTATGACAGCCCACAATCCATTTTCATTATGACAGCCCACAATCCATTTTCCTTATGACAGCCCACAATCCATTTTCCTTATGACAGCCCACAATCCATTTTCCTTATGACAGCCCACAATCCATTTTCCTTATGACAGCCCACAATCCATTTTCCTTATGACAGCCCACAATCCATTTTCCTTATGACAGCCCACAATCCATTTTCCTTATGACAGCCCACAATCCATTTTCCTTATGACAGCCCACAATCCATTTTCATTATGACAGCCCACAATCCATTTTCATTATGACAGCCCACAATCCATTTTCATTATGACAGCCCACAATCCATTTTCATTATGACAGCCCACAATCCATTTTCATTATGACAGCCCACAATTTTTCATTATGACAGCCCACAATCCATTTTCATTATGACAGCCCACAATCCATTTTCATTATGACAGCCCACAATCCATTTTCATTATGACAGCCCACAATCCATTTTCATTATGACAGCCCACAATCCATTTTCATTATGACAGCCCACAATCCATTTTCATTATGACAGTCCACAATCCATTTTCATTATGACTGCCCACAATCCATTTTCATTATGACTGCCCACAATCCATTTTCCTTATGACTGCCCACAATCCATTTTCCTTATGACAGCCCACAATCCCTCTCCTTATGACAGCCCACAATCCCTCTCATTCCAATCCCACAGCTCGTTCCTCATCTGCGGCTCCTCATCTCGATGAATCATCGCAGCACAGCTCGGACCAATCAGACACCAGGAGCATCACCACAGAGCATTCTGATGAGGACATTGTGGAGAAGGTCCCTGTGAAACGCACGGCCAGCGTCAAGGCAAACAAGAAACCCTCCACCGCCAAGACCGAGGTACGGGCACACATACACAGTCTTGTATAACTAACCTTGTAGGGACACAGGATTTTGAATGGGACTGAACTCTATTTTCCCTAACCCTATGTAAATGGCGCAGACAGAGAGGGCTACCTTGCTTCTAGTCCTAAGGAAACTTTGCAGTATTTTGTTTTTTTAATGTATTTATTACATTGTTAGCCCAGAAAATCTTAAGTGTTATTACATACAGCTTGGAAAAACTATTGGATATCAGAGCGACGTCAACTTACCAGCACTTCGACCAGGAATATGACTTTCCCGAAGCGGACCCTTCCTTCGCACCCCCTAGGGCATTTAAACTGATCCCAGAGGCCGACACAAAACAATGCCGCTGGAGAAGAGGGAGTCGGAGTCTCGTCAGACTGAGGAGGTGCACACACCACCCACCGCTTCCGAGTATATTACTCACTAATGCACAGTCCCTAGATAACAAAGTTGACGAGGTCAGGGCAAGGATTGCTTTTCAGAGAGACGTCAGGGATTGTATCAAACTCTGTTTCACGGAAACTTGTCTCTCTTGGGATATGCTTTTGGAATCGGTACAGCCATCTGGATTCTCAGTGTATTGCGCCCAACACGAATAAACATCTCTCCGGGAAGGAGAAGTGCAGGGGGCGTATGTTTCATGATTAATGAGTCATGGTGTAATTGTAACAACATACAGGAATGGAAGTCCTTTTTGTTTACCTGACCTAGAATTCCTCACAATCAAATGCCGACTGTATTATCTCCCAAGAGAATTCTCTTTGGTAATTGTCACAGCCATGTATATAGCCGATACCACGACTGCCTTCAAGGACTTTATGCAAACTGACACCATATATCCTGAGGCTGCATTTATTGTAAGTGAGGGTTTTAACAAAGCAAATTTGAGGAAAAGGTTACCTAAATTCTATGAGCATATTGACTGTAGCACTCGCACTGGAAAAAATACGGGACCATTGTTACTCAAACTTCTGGGATGCGTACAAGGCCCTCCCCCACCCTACTTTCAGAAAATTTGACCACGATTCCATTTTGCTCCTCCCTTCCTATAGGCAGAAACTCAAACACTCGTGCTAAGGACTATTCAATGCTGGTCTGACCAATCGGAATCCACGCTTCAAGATTGTTTTGCTCATGTGGACTGAGATATGTTCCGGGTAGCCTCTGAGAACAACATACACGAATACACTGATAGGGTGACTGAGTTTATTAGGAAGTGTATAGGAAATGTTGTACCCACTGTGACTATTAAAACTTACCCTAACCAGAAACCGTGGATAGATGGTAGCATTCGTGTGAAACTGAAAGCACGAACCACTGCATTTAACCATGGCAAGGTGACGGGGGAAGAAAACAGAGTAGTCGTTCCCTCCGTAAGGCAATCGCAGGCAAAATGTCAATATCGAGACAAAGTGGAGTCGCAATTCAATGGCTCAGACATGAGGAGTATGTGGCAGGGTTTACAGACAATCACTGACTTCAAAAGGAAAATGGCCACGTCGCGGACACAGACGTCTTGCTGCCAGACAAGCAAAAAACATTCTTTACCCACTTTGAGGATAACGCAGTGCCACCAACGCGACCAGCTACCAAGTTCTCCTCTGGCCGACTTGAGTAAGACATTTAAACGTGTTAACCCTCGCAAGGCTGCCTGCCCAGATGGCATCCCTAGCCGGGTCCTCAGAGCATACTCAGACCAGCTGGCTGGAGTGTTTATGGACATATTCAATCTCTCCCTATCCCAGTCTGTTGTCCCCACATGCATCAAAATGTCCACCATTGTTCCTGTACCCAAGAAAGCTATGGTAACTGAATTAAATTACCGTCGCCCTGTAGCACTCACCTCCGTCATCATGAGATGCTTTGAGAGTCAAGGATCATATCACCTCCACCTGTCACCCTAGACCCACTTCAACTTGCTTACCGCCCCAATAGGTCCACAGACGATGCAATCGCCATCATACTGCACATTGCCCTATCCCACCTGTACAAGAGGAATACCTATGTAAAAATGCTGTTCATTGACTACAGCTCAGTATTCTGCACCATAGTAACCTCCAAGCTCATCATCAAGCTTGAGGGCCTGGGTCTCAATCCCGCCCTGTACAACTGGGTCCTGGACTTCCTGACGGGCCACCCCCAGGTGGTGAAGGAAGGAAACAACATCTCCTCTTTGCTGATCCTCAACACTGGGACCCCACAAGGTTGCGTGCTCAGCTCCCTCCTATACTCCCTGTTTACCCATGACTGCATGACCATGCACGCCTCCAGCTCAATTATCATGTTTGCAGACGACACAACAGTACTAGGCTTGATTACCAACAATGACGAGACAGCCTACAGGGAGGAGGTGAGGGCTCTGGCAGAGTGGTGTCAGGAAAATAACCTCACTCAACGTCAACAAAACAAAGGAGATGATCGTGGACTTCAGGAAACAGCAGAGGGAGCACCATCCTATCCACATTGACGGGACAGCAGTGGAGAAGGTGGAAAGTTTCTAAGTTCCTCAACGTACACGTCACGGACAAACTGAATGCAGAAGGAATGTTTAACAGTACATCGGACTGTTAAACAGCCATCACTAGCAGAGGCTGCTGCCTATATACAGAACACTAGTCACTTGAATGCCACTTTAACAACATTTACATATCTTGTATTACTCATCTCATATGTATATAGTGTATTCTAAACTATCAGTTGTATCGTAGCCGATGCCGCTCTGACATTACTCATCCATATATTTATTCTTATTCCTGTACTTAGATGGTTGTATTAGGTATTTGTTGTGGAATTGTTAGATATTGCTACATTGTCGGAACTAGAAGCACAAGCATTTTGCTACACTCACAATAACGTCTGCTGACCATGTGTACATGACCAATAAAATACCATAACCCAACCTTAGCCCCAAAGCCTAAACCTACCCTAAACCTAGCTCCTAAACCTAATTCTAACCTTAACCCTAAACTCCCTAGAAATAGCATTTGACCTTGTGGGGACTTAGAAAATATCCCCAGTTGCTCAAATGTTTTGTTTGTTCATTATTCCTGTGGGGACTTTTGGTCTTCACAAGTATATTTAAACACATACACACACAATGGAGTTGAACTAGGGCTAATGCATTCTGATAGGAGAGTGACTGCTACTTCTACGCTAAGGAGGTGAGTCAGAATATATATCATTTTAAGTGCACAGAGTGTGTGTGCCAGTATTGTGTGAATGTGTATAATATTTACATCAAAAAAGGAGAAGCTCACACACCACTCTGTCTAGGAGTAACAACACTAACTCACGGTAGAAAAGGAAGGTAATGCAGTCTCATCCCCCTCTAACCACTAGGCTAGCCTACTCTAGGAGTCACAACACTAACTCACGGTAGAAAAGGAAGGTAATGCAGTCTCATCCCCCTCTAACCACTAGGCTAGCCTACTCTAGGAGTAACAACACTAACTCACGGTAGAAGAGGAAGGTAATGCAGTCTCATCCCCCTCTAACTACTACTGTGTCTAAATATGCAGGGTGGATGGGTGCAAGTCACACACCCACAGTTTGACTGTATAATCCTCCTCCAATAGAAATACTGTAATATATTATCTCATATGAATATCCACTCCTCACTCTCGCCTTCTCCAGCAGCTGTGTAGAAGCTGTGCTGTATACCATTCCAGCATCAGCTTACCCTCCCTCAGTCCTTATCTTATCCATAGAGGGAGATGCTAAACTGACCTTACATCAGTCTGTAAGGGCAAGCTCATCTACCCCAGCACAGACCGCCTCATCTACCCCAGCACAGACCGCCTCATCTACTCCAGTACAGACATGCCTGTGGTGTTTAAAGCAGTCTACATCAGATGTGCTCCCATGGAAGAGATGCTATGATAGAAGCATGTAGATGTACACATTATGTAACAGTCTACACAGGGTTATATACGGCTCAATAATATGGGACTGCTGTCTGTAGCATCAGTAATGAGTTATGTACACTGTACCAGAAGATTTGTGTGTGTGCACGCCATGGACTAATTCAGGAATGCAGTGTGTAGGTTGTGAAATGACTCGTTTGACTGAGAGGTCTACCCACGTAGGACACAATAAGCCCCTGTCTGTTATTTCCTGAATCTCTCTCTCTCCTTTTTAGATTCTACTTCTCTCATTTCCTCTGGTGTCAACTCACTTTTCCCCATCTCTCTTCCCTCTCTTCCTCCTGTCAGACTACGACTAAGACGGTGAAAAAGACACCAAAGAAGAAGACAACCACCACAGCTACAGCCAGCAACAACGCTGAGTCACCATGATATCTGTATCTACTGACCCCATCTCCACCCTACTGCACACCACTACAGCCATGTAACAGGCCCTCTCTGTCTCCAGTCCACACACACACACACACACACACACACACACACACACACACACACACACACACACACACACACACACACACACACACACACACACACACACACACACACAAACACACACAAACACACACACACACACACACACACAGACCTCTGGAGTGTCACCCTCGCTGGTTAAGCGCAACTCGCAGGTTTAGTTCTCCTGTAGATGGCCAGCAGCTTTAGTTCTCCTGTAGATGGCCAGCAGGTTTAGTTCTCCTGTAGATGGCCAGCAGGTTTAGTTCTCCTGTAGATGGCCAGCAGGTTTAGTTTACTGTAGATGGCCAGCAGGTTTAGTTCTACTGTAGATGTCCAGCTTCATGTCAAATCACAGGTTTTGTTCTACTGTAGATGGCCAGTGGGTTTAGTTCTACTGTAGATGGCCAGTGGGTTTAGTTCTACTGTAGATGGCCAGCAGGTTTAGTTCTACTGTAGATGGCCAGCAGGTTTAGTTCTACTGTAGATGGCCAGCAGGTTTAGTTCTACTGTAGATGGCCAACAGGTTTAGTTCTACTGTAGATGGCCAACAGGTTTAGTTCTACTGTAGATGGCCAGCTTCATTTCAACAACACTTGTTTTATTTAGCCTGCTGCTTACATTCTAGATTTTATAGTCATTAACCTCAGTGTGTGTGTGTGTTTCAGTGATGGCCTGTTATCTGGACTGAAAAATAGTTGCTTCCTTCCTCCTGTACAGTTAATAACCCTCTGTGTTGGGGCCCTTCCAGGCCATCCAAGGCCCCACACTGGATTGACTTGACATAATCCTCTTGGCCCCCTTGGGAGCATAGGGCATCTACCATGGCTCTCCACCTCCCTCACTATGCTAGAGCATCTACCATGGCTCTCCATCTCCCTCACTATGCTAGAGCATCCATCACGGCTCTCCACCTCCCTCACTATGCTAGAGCATCCATCACGGCTCTCCACCTCCCTCACTATGCTAGAGCATCCATCACGGCTCTCCACCTCCCTCACTATGCTAGAGCATCCATCACGGCTCTCCACCTCCCTCACTATGCTAGAGCATCCATCACGGCTCTCCACCTCCCTCACTATGCTAGAGCATCCATCACGGCTCTCCACCTCCCTCACTATGCTAGGGCTTTGCTGCTTAGCAGGAGATCCCCACTAGTTTATTGGAGATGCATTCTCTATGAACTTCCATTCCAGTCAGAGTATGGTAACTCTATTGGAGGGTAGCTGGGGGCTGCCATGAATGGAAAGGTAGACTAGTGGACTAGGCATGTGTTAAGGAGCGATAAGGGAGAGTAGAGAGGGATGGGCGCCAAAGGATCAGTGTTGTTGTCCCGGCCTAACTGGCCTCTACTCAACATGTCCCCATTACAGAGACTACAGTCTCACCATTGGTTGTAGCAGTAGTCCACAGAGCAGGTCTCTGTCTGACTACATAGACGGGGTCATGTGATCTCTGGAAGGAAGAGGACATTCTGGGAGCACTTGTCTCTAACAGTGTTAAGCCGATGCCATGGTTACCCATATCATTCACTCTACTGTAATGGAGCAGTAGACTGATGACCACTTGGTCAAGCGCCCACAGAGAGATGAAGAGATCTGTTTGTTCTTTCTCTCCTCCCTCTGTTCTCTCTCTTTCTCTCCTCTCCCTCTGGACAGCTCTACCCTCTCACTCCGTTCAGCTCAGAACGGTCCGAGGGAAAGACACACAGCTTCAGGCATCATTACCTTTTCTGTCTGACTGTGTGTGTGTACGATGTGCATGTGTGTGGTTTTGGAACATGACCAAGCTTCTGTTTTTCCCCTCTCTGTTTTCCCAACTGCATAGAGACACAATGACAGACTTCTCTGACCACTTATAACATAACCATCCACAAGGTCTTGCAGTGCAGCTCATAGCATAGCTAAACAGTACAGACAACCAACAGTTCATTTCACTTTGTTAGACTTGTGCGTAGGGTTAATTTTGTTTACTCTAAATTGACTAGTTTATAGGATGTAAGAGTGGCTTCGTGGTCACCAAGCTAATGTTAATGCTCTGTTGATACCAGGCTTACATTATGGATCACCACTATGGATCCCTGTCTTGTTTCAATGTGTTTATATTATCAGAGCTGGCTGTGTCAGGGTGGTATAGTGGTCTGAAAGGCCAAACTGATCTGAGATCAGCCCTAGACTCTGAGACACTCTATGTATACATGCCCAGATCTGTGTTGTTCTAGGGTCTGAATCATATCATTGTTTCTCTGAACCATAAGGAGAGCAGCTCTGCTAGCATATCCTCTTAATGTGTCATCTCTGACTGTAGCCTCCTCAAACATGGTGAAAACTGTCTAACCCTATTAGATAGGATGCTGTGGACCAGTTATTACATCTTAGTTGGATAAGTAATGCTGTCTCCCAATAGGGCCCAAAACTGTTAAAGTGATGTGCTCTGCTAGTGTTTTACTTCAGAAAGACAGACATTCATCCATCCATAGCGTACTGGTTGGGCAGGCAGGGTACTTAGACTCTGTCAAGGCACCTAATCATTTCCCCTTAGAAACTATTGCCTTGTCTGAAATCTACCTTCAGACACTTCTTGTCAATCTCCCTAGATACTGCTGGTACTCCGGTAGGTTGCAAAGGATTGCATGGATTTAGCTAAAAACGTTGTGATAAGAACTCCATCTAGCCTCCTTGTAGGGTACATTGAGTTTCCACCATGTGCTTCTCTCAAATCTAGTGTGTGTCTTGGGTTGGAACCTAAGGGGTTGATTGTGGATTGGGTGTGTGCTAAGGGGTTGATTGTGGATTGGGTGTGTGCTAAGGGGTTGATTGTGGATTGGGTGTGTGCTAAGGGGTTGATTGTGGATTGGGTGTGTGCTAAGGGGTTGATTGTGGATTGGGTGTGTGCTAAGAGGTTGATTGTGGATTGGGTGTGTGCTAAGGGGTTGATTGTGGATTGGGTGTGTGCTAAGGGGTTGATTGTGGATTGGGTGTGTGCTAAGGGGTTGATTGTGGATTGGGTGTGTGCTAAGGGGTTGATTGTGGATTGGGTGTGTGCTAAGGGGTTGATTGTGGATTGGGTGTGTGCTAAGGGGTTGATTGTGGATTGGGTGTGTGCTAAGGGGTTGATTGTGGATTGGGTGTGTGCTAAGGGGTTGTTTTTGTATGTGACATGCCCTTGCTTTGTGCAGGGTTTATTTGGAGTGCTCTGTAATTGAATGCATGAGACTACTGCATTTGTGTGTTGCTGTTGTCTGAATTGTGACACTGATTTGAACCAGTAGGGGGGGACATAACCCACACAACAGTTTTAAAACTACTGAAGTGACTGCAAGGGGTACTTCCATGTACACACTGTATGTACATAGTCATTCTCTGGCTGTATGAGTTTGCTTGCCTTATCACTCTGTTCTAGAATACAGGTTGTTTTTTCCCGCTTTTTAAAACTAGATGTATTTTTTTCTTTCTTTGTAATTTAATCTGAAATCTTATTAGACATCATATTGCATTTCCTTAAGAGGCACCTCAGCCCCTCTGTAAGGCCTTATGCTGTGAAGAGTGCTACATGTGATTTTTATCTCTTCTGAATTTCTCTCTTCTATCTCAACGAGAGGCATTTTAATTGGTCAGTGATAGCCAAATAACAATAACACTTCCTTGTCCCAGTCCTGTAGGACATTGCTCAGTAGAGAAGGGGAATTCCTCTGACATTGTGTTTTGGTAAGTACCTAACTGAAGTCATGTTGTCCCAACCGGTCTGTTCTTCCCTTACTATCAGGCTGGTTACCTTATCCACGGCAACATGGCAATTCCCTTTTTCTTTTCTGTTTTGCTACAGTTTGCACCGAAGAAAAGATGGCACACACTGTAACCACATTCTTGCTGTCATGGCAACACTACTTGACATTATTTTAACCAGTGTTCATATTATTTTGTAATATTTGTTTATTTATTATTGTGTGTTTGGTATCAGTGTTATTGTGTACAGGAACTCTCATTGTGAGAGAATATTCTACATTAATATATTTTGTGCCAATTATCAATACTCCACTGTTATAAAGGACATGATGTTTCTGTGCTGAGATAATGGTATTTAACATGGTCTGAATGACAGTCATATACCAATAACAACACTACTAATAAAGAAAATACATCTTTTATTATGCGTTTTCAATTATGTATTACCTTATTGCCAACTACTAACTTGTAATTCAGCGAAATTCTATTCTAGGCCCAATGCAGTTGTTTTATTTCAATAGATTTTCAAATAATTTCTTGGTAACAATGAAGTATATGCCGAAGTGTAATAGTTTCTTTACAATTGTCAAAAAGAAACAGCTTTTTAGCAAACTATTTCTAGAACTTCCCTTGACAGTTACTGAAGCTTGACTGCTCCTTTCTACAGTCGTGGCCAAAATTTGAGAATGACACATATTAATTTTCAAAGTCTGCTGCCTCCGTTTGTATGATGGCAATTTGCATATACTCCAGAATGTTCCGAAGAGTGATCAGATGAATTGCAAAGTCCCTCTTTGCCATGCAAATGAACTGAATCCCCTTAAAGCTTTTCCACTGCATTTCAGCCCTGCCACAAAAGGACCAGCTGCCATGTCAGTGATTCTTTCGTGAACACAGGTGTGAGTGTTGACAAGGCTGGAGATCACTGTGTCATGCTGATTTGAGTTGGAATAACAGACTGAAAGCTTCAAAAGGAGGGTGTTTGGAATCATTGTTATTTTGGGTCCATGGCCAGGAAACTCCCCCGACCTTAATTCCATTGAGAACCTTTGGACAAATAAAACCCCACACATTCTGACAAACTCCAAGCATTGATTATGCAACAATGGACTGACATCGGTCAGGATATGGCCCAGAAATTAATTGACAGCATGCCAGGGCGGATTGCAGAGGTCTTGAGAAAGAAGGGTCAACACTGCAAATAGACTCTTTGCATCAACTTCATGTAATTGTCAATAGAAGCCTTTGACACTTGTGAAATGCTTGTAATTATACTTCAGTATTCCAGAGTAACATCTGACAAATATCTAAAGACACTTAGGCAGCAGACTTTGAAAATGAATATGTCATTCAACTTTTGGCCATGACTGTACATGAAGAAATGGCATTGATACATAACTATTCCCTCCCCCTCACCAGCCCCGCTTTGGAGGACCAGTTTTATTTATAAATCAATACAAGTGATAGAAGTGGCATTGATACATAACTATTCCCCCCCCCCCTCACCAGCCCCGCTTTGGAGGACCAGTTTTATTTATAAATCAATACAAGTGATAGAAGTGGCATTGATACATAACTATTCCCCCCCCCCTCACCAGCCCCGCTTTGGAGGACCAGTTTTATTTATAAATCAATACAAGTGATAGAAGTGGCATTGATACATAACTATTCCCCCCCTCACCAGCCCCGCTTTGGAGGACCAGTTTTATTTCTAAATCAATACAAGTGATAGAAGTGGCATTGATACATAACTATCCCCCCTCCCCCTCACCAGCCCCGCTTTGGAGGACCAGTTTTATTTATAAATCAATACAAGTGATAGAAGTGGCATTGATACATAACTATCCCCCCCCCTCCCCTCTCACCAGCCCCGCTTTGGAGGACCAGTTTTATTTATAAATCAATACAAGTGATAGAAGTGGCATTGATACATAACTATCCCCCTCCCCCACACCAGCCCCGCTTTGGAGGACCAGTTTTATTTATAAATCAATACAAGTGATAGAAGTGGCATTGATACATAACTATCCCCCCCCCCACCAGCCCCGCTTTGGAGGACCAGTTTTATTTATAAATCAATACAAGTGATAGAAGTGGCATTGATACATAACTATTCCCCCCCCCTCACCAGACCCGCTTTGGAGGACCAGTTTTATTTATAAATCAATACAAGTGATAGATGTGGCATTGATACATAACTATTCCCCCCCCCCTCACCAGACCCGCTTTGGAGGACCAGTTTTATTTATAAATCAATACAAGTGATAGAAGTGGCATTGATACATAACTATCCCCCCCCCCTCACCAGCCCCGCTTTGGAGGACCAGTTTTATTTATAAATCAATACAAGTGATAGAAGTGGCATTGATACATAACTATTCCCCCCCTCACCAGCCCCACTTTGGAGGACCAGTTTTATTTATAAATCAATACAAGTGATAGATGTGGCATTGATACATAACTATTCCCCCTCCCCTCACCAGCCCCGCTTTGGAGGACCAGTTTTATTTATAAATCAATACAAGTGATAGAAGTGGCATTGATACATAACTATTCCCCCTCCCCTCACCAGCCCCGCTTTGGAGGACCAGTTTTATTTATAAATCCATACAAGTGATAGAAGTGGCATTGATACATAACTATCCCCCTCACCAGCCCCGCTTTGGAGGACCAGTTTTATTTATAAATCAATACAAGTGATAGAAGTGGCATTGATACATAACTATTCCCCCCTCACCAGCCCCGCTTTGGAGGACCAGTTTTATTTATAAATCAATACAAGTGATAGAAGTGGCATTGATACATAACTATTTCCCCCCCCCTCCCCCTCACCAGCCCCGCTTTGGAGGACCAGTTTTATTTATAAATCAATACAAGTGATAGAAGTGGCATTGATACATAACTATTCCCCCCCTCACCAGCCCCACTTTGGAGGACCAGTTTTATTTATAAATCAATACAAGTGATAGAAGTGGCATTGATACATAACTATCCCCCCCCCTCCCCCTCACCAGCCCCGCTTTGGAGGACCAGTTTTATTTATAAATCAATACAAGTGTTAGAAGTGGCATTGATACATAACTATTCCCCCTCCCCCTCACCAGCCCCGCTTTGGAGGACCAGTTTTATTTATAAATCAATACAAGTGATAGAAGTGGCATTGATACATAACTATTCCCCCCTCCCCCTCACCAGCCCCACTTTGGAGGACCAGTTTTATTTATAAATCAATACAAGTGATAGATGTGGCATTGATACATAACTATTCCCCCTCCCCCTCACCAGCCCCACTTTGGAGGACCAGTTTTATTTATAAATCAATACAAGTGATAGAAGTGGCATTGATACATAAATCAAATCAAAATCAAATCAAATGTATTTATATAGCCCTTCGTACATCAGCTGATATCTCAAAGTGCTGTACAGAAACCCAGCCTAAAACCCCAAACAGCAAACAATGCAGGTGTAAAAGCACGGTGGCTAGGAAAAACTCCCTAGAAAGGCCAAAACCTAGGAAGAAACCTAGAGAGGAACCGGGCTATGTGGGGTGGCCAGTCCTCTTCTGGCTGTGCCGGGTAGAGATTATAACAGAACATGACCAAGATGTTCAAATGTTCATAAATAACCAGCATGGTCAAATAATAATAAGGCAGAACAGTTGAAACTGGAGCAGCAGCACAGTCAGGTGGACTGGGGACAGCAAGGAGCCATCATGTCAGGTAGTCCTGGGGCACGGTCCTAGGGCTCAGGTCAGTTGAAACTGGAGCAGGAGCATGGCCAGGTGGACTGGGGACAGCAAGGAGTCCTCATGTCAGGTAGTCCTGGGACATGGTCCTAGGGCCCAGGCCAGTTGAAACTGGAGCAGCAGCATGGCCAGGTGGACTGGGGACAGCAAGGAGTCATCATGTCAGGTAGTCCTGGGGCATGGTCCTAGGGCTCAGGTCCTCTGAGAGAGAGAAAGAAAGAGAGAAGGAGAGAATTAGAGAACGCACACTTAGATTCACACAGGACACCTGAATAGGACAGGAGAAGTACTCCAGATAAACAAACTGACCCTAGCCCCCGACACATAAACTACTGCAGCATAAATACTGGAGGCTGAGACAGGAGGGGTCAGGAGACACTGTGGCCCCATCCGAGGACACCCCGGACAGGGCCAAACAGGAAGGATATAACCCCACCCACTTTGCCAAAGCACAGCCCCCACACCACTAGAGGGAAATCTTCAACCACCAACTTACCATCCTGAGACAAGGCCGAGTATAGCACACAAAGATCTCCGACACGGTACAACCCAAGGGGGGAACCCAGACAGGCCGACCACAACAGTGAATCAACCCACCCAGGTGATGCACCCCCCAGGGACGGCACAAGAGAGCCCCAGCATGCCAGTGACTCAGCCCCCGTAACAGGGTTAGAGGCAGAGAATCCCAGTGGAAAGAGGGGAACCGGCCAGGCAGAGACAGCAAGGGCGGTTCGTTGCTCCAGAGCCTTTCCGTTCACCTTCCCACTCCTGGGCCAGACTACACTCAATCATATGACCCACTGAAGAGATGAGTCTTCAGTAAAGACTTAAAGGTTGAGACCGAGTTTGCGTCTCTGACATGGGTAGGCAGACTGTTCCATAAAAATGGAGCTCTATAGGAGAAAGCCCTGCCTCCAGCTGTTTGCTTAGAAATTCTAGGGACAATTAGGAGGCCTGCGTCTTGTGACCGTAGCGTACGTGTAGGTATGTACGGCAGGACCAAATCAGAGAGGTAGGTAGGAGCAAGCCCATGTAATGCTTTGTAGGTTAGCAGTAAAACCTTGAAATCAGCCCTTGCTTTGACAGGAAGCCAGTGTAGAGAGGCTAGCACTGGAGTAATATGATCAAATTTTTTGGTTCTAGTCAGGATTCTAGCAGCCGTATTTAGCACTAACTGAAGTTTATTTAGTGCTTTATCCGGGTAGCCGGAAAATAGAGCATTGCAGTAGTCTAACCTAGAAGTGACAAAAGCATGGATTAATTTTTCTGCATCATTTTTGGACAGAAAGTTTCTGATTTTTGCAATGTTACGTAGATGGAAAAAAGCTGTCCTCGAAATGGTCTTGATATGTTCTTCAAAAGAGAGATCAGGGTCCAGAGTAACGCCGAGGTCCTTCACAGTTTTATTTGAGACGACTGTACAACCATTAAGATTAATTGTCAGATTCAACAGAAGATCTCTTTGTTTCTTGGGACCTAGAACAAGCATCTCTGTTTTGTCCGAGTTTAATAGTAGAAAGTTTGCAGCCATCCACTTCCTTATGTCTGAAACACATGCTTCTAGCGAGGGCAATTTTGGGGCTTCACCATGTTTCATTGAAATGTACAGCTGTGTGTCATCCGCATAGCAGTGAAAGTTTACATTCCCCCCCTCCCCCTCACCAGCCCCGCTTTGGAGGACCAGTTTTATTTATAAATCAATACAAGTGTTAGAAGTGGCATTGATACATAACTATTCCCCCCCCCCTCCCCCTCACCAGCCCCGCTTTGGAGGACCAGTTTTATTTATAAATCAATACAAGTGATAGAAGTGGCATTGATACATAACTATTCCCCCCCTCCCTCCCCCTCACCAGCCCCGCTTTGGAGGACCAGTTTTATTTATAAATCAATACAAGTGATAGATGTGGCATTGATACATAACTATTCCCCCTCCCCCTCACCAGCCCCGCTTTGGAGGACCAGTTTTATTTTATAAATCAATACAAGTGATAGAAGTGGCATTGATACATAACTATTCCCCCCCCCTCCCCCTCACCAGCCCCGCTTTGGAGGACCAGTTTTATTTATAAATCAATACAAGTGATAGAAGTGGCATTGATACATAACTATTCCCCCTCCCCCTCACCAGCCCCGCTTTGGAGGACCAGTTTTATTTATAAATCAATACAAGTGATAGAAGTGGCATTGATACATAACTATCCCCCCCTCCCCCTCACCAGCCCCGCTTTGGAGGACCAGTTTTATTTATAAATCAATACAAGTGATAGTGGCATTGATACATAACTATTCCCCCTCCCCCTCACCAGCCCCGCTTTGGAGGACCAGTTTTATTTATAAATCAATACAAGTGATAGAAGTGGCATTGATACATAACTATTCCCCCTCCCCTCACCAGCCCCGCTTTGGAGGACCAGTTTTATTTATAAATCAATACAAGTGATAGAAGTGGCATTGATACATAACGATTCCCCCTCACCAGCCCCGCTTTGGAGGACCAGTTTTATTTATAAATCAATACAAGTGATAGAAGTGGCATTGATACATAACTATCCCCCCCCTCACCAGCCCCGCTTTGGAGGACCAGTTTTTATTTATAAATCAATACAAGTGATAGAAGTGGCATTGATACATAACTATTCCCCCCCCCCCCTCACCAGCCCCGCTTTGGAGGACCAGTTTTATTTATAAACCAATACAAGTGATAGAAGTGGCATTCTATACAATAAAATCCACATACGGCATAAAATGAGGAAAACAAATGATCAATGATTTTTTTCTTGGTATTAAAGCATATGTTTACAGTACAGCAAAACACACAGGGGAAGTGGAGACATATGTACATATTCTATTCGCCCCTTTACAAGCAGTTGTGAATGTTAGATTACTAGAAGCACAAGCATTTCACTACTTGCATTAACATCTGCTAACAATGTGTATGTCATTGAAAATAAGAATTTGTTCTTAACTGACTTGGTAAATAAGACATGTGACCAATACAATTTGATTTATTCATATAATTAAATAATCTATAGCTCACAACCTCGAATGAATACGCTGCATGTATTAATTTAAAAGTTTGTATAAACTGTTTGGTGGTAAGTGACAAAACTGTAAATATTCTGCAGTGTTAATCTTGATGTAATTGAGGACTGTGATTCTGTGTTCATCTTCACTAAGTCGTCTATTAATGTCTTCTCGAAGAAAAGTAGTATATTCGTCTGCAATTGTTTTAGTCCACCATTTTATGAATTCTACTTTAGATTGATCTAAGTCATCACCAATGTATTTTACTAAGTCAAATTTTTCAGCTAGATACTCTCCAACCTTTTGGAATTTATTACAAGTTCCAAAATGGGGTATGGAAAAATGTAGGTCAAGACTTTTCTTATCGGTTTTCAAATCTTTTTTATGGTAATTGCTAATTGACCTAAATTTCTTTGTCACACACTTATGGATGTTTTTAAAAGTTTTCAATTTGAAAGGTACTTCTGAAATGTTGGGCAGAAACTGTTTACTCGAACTATAAAGTTTCCTGGTAAGTTCTCTGTCTTCAAAATTTGATTTAGAGTCATGGATTTTCTTATTGTTATACTCAGTGTTAAAAATTGTAAATTTGTCACGATAGTTTTCATAATTAGGACTACTGATTATCAAATTAAAGTGATTGAATGAGCTGATATATGGATCTATAAGGGTTGTCAACTTTCCAGTCTTACCGTACCATTTGCTGTATCCAACAATAGTTTTTATACCATAAGATTTGTACAGTTCTGCTGAATCCTCAATCAGTAAATTCATGCATGAATCATGACCGGAATTTTGCAAACAAGGTGAATTAAGGGTATAGAAAAACAATTTGGTATTTCGCAATTTCTCATTGTTTTTCAATATTTGTTTTACTTCCTGAAGAAGTAACTTTTCGGTATGTTCTCCCTTACCCATCTTTTTGCAATCTTCTAATTCAAATAAGTCAACAAAAACCGGTTTACCACCACAAGGTGACTCTATAAATGCCCATGCATGTTGCGTATCAAATTTTTGCTTGCAACCTTTTGTTTGTAATGAGTAGTATTTATCAAGAAATTCAGACATGTTTTCAAAATGCTTTGGGATGTTTTGGTTTTCCGACAGACAGTCTGTAAAAATCGTTGTTATGCCATACTTGTTCAGTTCTGCTAAATCTTTTATTTTATGACCTATAATTTGCGAAGGAGAGTTGAGCAAATACATAGAAAATTTTATATTTTGTAATTGCACTTCGTTTTCCAACATTTTTTTCACTGCCTCAAGAAGTAACTCTTTGGTATGACTAATTATTGGAGGTTTGTTTTCCTTATTCTCTATATTGTTAGGTTCCAGAATTGCAACAAACACGTCACCAGTTGACTTTAAGAATGCCCATGTAATTTGAAGATAAATGCAATATGTTGTTTGTAGAAGATAAAATGTATCACGTAATTTGTTTTCAACTTGATTTGGGAGGTCCATTGACTGGTCTGGAAAGTTTATGCTCGCAGGACTGGGACTTCCTCTGTAAAGGGAATGAAAATAGCTAAATTAGTTTTGCAATTTGTAACCTGTTAGTGAGGGGTCAAAGAGCTAAAGATGGTAAAATATTCTAGTAAAGATTCAGAAAATAACTATGGACTGGATTTACACGTCAAATGTATAACAATAGAACGACTATGTCCTCCACAATTAGTATGTTTAATATTAGTCCACTTTTGGTACAGTGTCAAAAATGTTGCATGTCAGCTTCAAGATTTCAAAATATATTGCTTTCTGTCTCCTGATGCCAATAAGCAAATTGTGAAAATGTAGGTCATACCTCTGCGGGATCTCAATCCCCTTACTGGTTGAATTAGCATCCATATCCTCCTCAGGAGGCCTTCCGTTCGATAAAATGTTTGTGTTGGTGGAAGGGTTCACATCATCAGGATCCCCTCCCTCAGACAGTGATAGGTACCTCTTCTTACTGCAGAGAAATATAATGATGTTATTCACCATCAATGTCACAAACCTATTAGTTGTTGAAAACTATTTATTAAGTTTTAAATACTTAAAAATATTTTCAAATACAATTTGTAAATATTTTGTTTTTAAAACGGGGTTTCTTGCAATTGAATTCAAGGTGTCACATGCACCAAATAAAACAGGTGTAGACCTTACAGTGAAATGCTTACTTACAAGCCTTTAACCAACAATGCAGTTTTAAGAAAATACCCCCCAGCAGCAGTAAATAATAGCGTTGCTATATACGTGGGGAATGTGTGTCAATGTGTGGGGGTAATTGAGGTCATATGTACATGTAGGTAGAGATATTAAAGTGACTATGCATGAGCTTTTAAGCAGGAATCAGAAGGATAGAATTATGGTCAGATTTGCCAAGGTAAACGAAGAATTGAGTTATAACCAGGTAGATTCAGCAACATGACATCAACACACCCAGTAGGTTGACTTCCTGCTTACAGAATTCATCAACTGAATTCACAGCTGCCAATATTGTCTGTTCCCAATGTGGAGGGCACAAATGGGTCATACCATTGGTGGTTCTCATTCTCCTCACTCTGGGATCTGGTTGATATAGCAGCCACATCCTCCTCAGGAGGGCATCTATCAGAAGATCTGTCTGTGTTGCTGGGAGAGTTCACATCACTCCCCTCAGACAGGGGCCTCTTCTTACTGTAGAGAAACAAATCCATCATTATTACAAATGGAACTCACAAACACTGAGTAGCCCCCCTCCTCCTGGTTGAGTAGGTTTCTATTTTTTCCTTCGTAAAGAACAGTTATAAATGTAGCAAGTCGTTAATTTATACTGTCTTTAAAAAAGAACTGTACTGAGTGGTAATAGTTTAAAATGCATTATCTGAAGCACTTTACATGTGTTGCTTCACAGCCATCTTGGTAGCACTTGACATTACAGTAATAACATGCTAATAGTATAGTAACAATGTTTTGTAACTCACAATAGCATTATTTTGATGGTGAGTAACCATGTCACCACCACTTTATGCCGTGTTGTAATGTAAAGTGCTACTAAGATGGCTGTAGTACCTTTAAACTGCTGTGTCACTCAGATCTTTTCCACTTTCAAGATAACACCAGTGCTGTCATTACTCAAGCTGTAGCAGGTGCCACCATACACACATTTGATCTAGTAGAACATTTTTCATAAATACATGGAATACAATAGGATTGGTCATAACGACAATCTTTATGATATCAGATGCTGTAGCACATCCAGCATGAGGTTTCTGTGGTCAATGTGATACAGAAGTAAAAATCTGCCCAAGTTTGCCCTGTTCAATCACAGTCATTCTCTTAAAAAGAAATGCCGTTTTCTCATTAGTTGGGAATGTTCTTTGAAATGTCTCATGCAACATATTTGGCTCATCGTTATCAACCTACTGCGTACCCCCTGTGTGCAGGGCATGCTATTAGCATGCTAACACTCATTAAGACAGACTGGTAGCAAATATAGCATAACTAGCCATCGCTAGCATTCACTGGTTGAAGTAACCTTTCATCACAACGTTTGGATGGGAGCTATAATCCGGTTATGACGCAACAATTTTTAATTTTAGAAAATAAGTAGTGTCGACTCATATTGTCATTTCTTTTCTGGTTTTCTGTTTATTTATTTTTATCTTTATTTAACTAGGCAAGTCAGTTCAGAACAAAATCTGGGTTAAATATCTGTTCATCGGCAGAACGACAGATTTGTACCTTGTCACCTCGGGGATTCGAACGTCCAACGCTATCACCACTAGGCTACCCTGCTGCCCCAGGATAAAAGGAAATCAAAGGAAAGGTATTTCTATATACTTACGGAAAGTGAGCCATCACAACACTTTTAGGTTGCTCCA
The DNA here is from genome assembly GCF_021184085.1 of Oncorhynchus gorbuscha. Lineage (NCBI taxonomy): Eukaryota > Metazoa > Chordata > Actinopteri > Salmoniformes > Salmonidae > Oncorhynchus > Oncorhynchus gorbuscha. Next base: position 27,822,781 of record NC_060195.1, read on the forward strand.
GAAGGCTTGGTATTTCCAACTTCGATTGTGGATTTTTGTTTTCCACTGAATACAAAAATGTTACACTTGTGTCTACACTTGGCATCTCATTAATATTTGTGTCATTCGGTTCGCTGTCAGGCTAGAGTATACCCACCTTCCACCTACTTTTCCCCATTGGCCCATTTATAATGTCATTCTCATTTTGACCAATCCATTTTTATGTCAGTGATCCACATCTTCCTTTTTGTATCACCTGACCTACAGGTGTCAGTACATGGAATGGAATGCTGCCTGTCCTGTCCTGTCCTGATACCGGGTGTCAGACAGTTGCTGAGTCATGTCAGATCTTATAACACCTGGATTAGTATTTTCCGCATCACCTAACTACATCATACGGTATGTTATAGCAACCTGGTGCCCGATGGCACCGTCGCGGACGTGGCATGCAACCATTGGTTGATGACTACAATATCTAAGCTGGGCGACGCAACCAAAGTATTTGTAACAAACATTTAAGGAAACTACAGTCCCAAACTGCACTCCACTCACAGCAAACCCCTTAACCCTTTCAATAGTCTACACATTTTGAACCACACTATTACAATTACAAATAGATCTTGGCTTCAGAGAAATTAATCAACTTTATATTTTGTGAGTGTAAGATTTCATGCAAAAGCAACAAGCAACTAAATCAGAAAATGGGGAACCTAAACACAGTGGTTAATTTTGATCATGGTCAGATTGAAACTGAAAACCCCTGAGGTCATGCCTTAGCCCTGGTTGTCTGGCAGGAGTCAATAGATACTGGAGATAGGAATGCCCCATTGCCTGAGAGTGACACATCATTTTTTTGTGTTAGAGAGAAAGAGTGTGTGAGAGAGCAGGGGAGGGAGGAGAGAGACTGCAAGATGTTTTGTTTTTGTATTTTTCTTCACCTTTATTTAACCAGGTAGACTAGTTGAGAACAAGTTCTCATTTACAACTGCGGCCTGGCCAAGATAAAGCAAAGCAGTGCGACACAAACAACCACACAGAGTTACACATGGAATAAAGAAGCGTACAGTCAATGACACAATAGAAACAAGAAAGTCTATATACAGTGTGTGCAAATGGCGTGAGGAGGTAAGGCAATAAATAGGCCATAGTAGCGAAGTAATTACAATTTAGCAGATTAACACTGGAGTGAAAAATCAGCAGATGATGTGCAAGTAGAGACACTGGTGTGCAAAAGAGCAGAAAAGTAAATAAAAACAAAATGGGGATGAGGAAGGTAGATTGGGTGGACTATTTACAGATGGACTATGTACAGCTGCAGCGATTGGTTAGCTGCTCAGATAGCTGATGTTTAAAGTTAGTGTGGGAAATATAAGTCTCCAGCTTCAGTGATGTTGCAATTCGTTCCAATCACTGGCAGCAGAGTCCTGGAAGGAAAGGTGGCCAAAGGAGGTGTTGGCTTTGGGGATGACCAGTGAGATATACCTGCTGGAGCGGTGCTACGGGTAGGTGTCGTGACCAGTGAGCTGAGATAAGGCGGAGCGTTACCTAGCATAGACTTATAGATGACCTGGAGCCAGTGGGTCTGGCGATGAATATGTAGCGAGGGCCAGGCGACGAGAGCATACAGGTCACAGTGGTGCGTGGTAGAAGGGGCTTTGGTAACAAAATGGATGGCACTGTGAATGACTGCATCCACTTTGCTGAGTAGAGTACTGGAAGCTATTTTGTAGATGACATCGCCAAAGTCGAGGATCGGTAGGATAGTCAGTTTAACTCGGGTAAGTTTGGCGGTGTGAGTGAAGGAGGCTTTGTTGTGAAATATAAAGCCGATTTCTAGATTTGATTTTGGATTGGAGATGTTTAAAAGGAGTCTGGAAAGAGAGTTTACAGTCTAGCCAGACACCTAGGTATTTGTTGTTGTCTACGTTTTCTAGGTCAGAACCGTCCAGGGCAGTGATGCTAGTCGGGCGGGCGGGTGCGGGCAGCGAACGGTTGAAAGCATACATTTGGTTTTACTAGCGTTTAAGAGCAGTTGGAGACCATGGAAGGAGTGTTGTATGAGTCTGTAGATGGGGGGGGGGGGATTCTACTATTTTCTCTTCAGCGAGGAGGCGGTGATGAGGGGGAGGATGACGAGGCACCATCACTGCTTCTCCCCTGCTGTTCTCTCACCTCTAAGGGGGGTTGATGAAAGGTTTTGGGGGAAAAAGTCACTCACTCCTCTCTCTCACACACACCTCCCTCGTGCCATTCTCTCTCTCTCAATTCAATTCGAAGGACTTTATTGGCATGGGAAACATATGTTAACACTGCCAAAGCAAGGGAAATAAAAAACAAACAAAAGTGAACAGTAAACATTACACTCACAAAAGTTCCAAAATAATAAAGACATTTCAAGTGTCATTGTCTATATACAGTGTTGTAATGAAGTGCAAATAGTAAAGTACGAAAGGGAAATTAAATAAACTTAAATATGGGTTGTATTTACAATGATGTTTGTTCTTCACTGGTTGCCCTTTTCTTGTGGAAACAGGTCGTGCCATCACACATCTTGATGCTGTGATGGCACTCTATGGTATTTCACCCAATAGATATGGGAGTTTATCAAAATTGGTTTCTTTTCAAATTCTTTGTGGGTCTGGTGTAATCTGAGGGAAATATGTCTCTAATATGGTCATACACTTGGCACGAAGTTAGGAAGTGCTGCTCAGTTTCCACTTCATTTTGTGTGCAGTAGCACATAGGCAGACATGGCTCTCAAGAGAAGACAGGCTATGGCAACCTTTCTCAATAGCAAGGCTATGCTCACTGAGTCTGTACATAGTCAAAGCTTTCCTTAATTTTGGGTCAGTCACAGTGGTCAGGTATTCTGCCACTCTGTACTCTCTGTTTAGGGCCAAATAGCATTCTAGTTTGCTCTGTTTTTTTGTTAATTCTTTCCAATGTGTCAAGCAATTATCTTTTTGTTTTCTCATGATTTGGTTGGGTCTAATTGTGCTGCTGTCCTGGGGCTCTGTGGGGTGTGTTTGTGAACAGAGCCCCAGGTCCAGCTTGCTTAGGGGACTCTTCTCCAGGTTCATCTCTCTGTAGATGATGGCTTTGTTATGGAAGGTTTGGAATCACTTCCTTTTAGGTGGTTGTAGAATTTAACAGCTCTTTTCTGGATTTTGATAATTAGCAGGTATCAGCCTAATTCTGCTCTGCATGCATTATTTTGTGTTTTACGTTGTACACAGAGGATATTTTTTGCAGAATTCTGCATGCAGAGTCTCAATTTGGTGTTTGTCCCATTTTGTGAATGATTGGTTGGTGAGCGGATCCCAGACCTCACAACCATAGTGGGCAATGGGTTCTTCAACTGATTCAAGTATTTTTAGCCAGATCCTAATTGGTATGTTGAAACGTATGTTCCTTGTGTTGGCATAGAAGGCCCTTCTTGCCGTGTCTCTCAGATCATTCACAGCTTTGTGGAAGTTACCTGTGGCGCTGATGTTTAGGCCAAGGTATGTATAGTTTTTTTGTGTGCTCTAGGGCAATGGAGTCTAGATGGAATTTCTATTTGTGGTCCTGGCAACTGGACCTCTTTCTCTACTCTCCTTCATAATTTTCCTTGCTCAGCAGCTCTCCATGGTGTATGCCTCCTCCCCCATCTCAACCGCTCCGTCATCTGTCTCTCTCCCCTCTTTGGAATATCCTTTCCTCCTGTGTCTCCCTCCTCCCACCTCCTCTCCAACTCTCCTTGGTTTATCCCCCCATTCCTCCACCTCTCCTCCCTGTTGACACTGCAGCGCTGCAGTGAGTATCGGGGATCCTATGCTGACGTCAGGGAGAAAACCCCCAGTTGCACAACAGCTGCTGAGGAGCATCCCGCTCCAGCCCACTACTGACTGCCTGGGAGAGGAGAGGCCAGAGGGAGAGTCCCTCCTTGTAGACACAGGTTATGAGGCTTCTATTTAAAGACTATAAAATAATCATGATCAACAGTGAAAGACTGGAGATTCCTTTTCAGTGAACCCAGCTGTACAGTCAACCCAGACTAATCGTGCTGTTATTTTAGTCCGAGCACACTTGTAATGGTCTGCATTTTTTTGCGTAACCATCCACAGTAGCAATAGCTCTGTACTCCTGTTGTGAATGTGATTAGAGCCATGGATCTATGAGTCTTGGTAGAAATAGCATATTGATTACAGGCCCTGTGTGTGAAAGAGCACTACCTATCAGTGCTTTAGTGCAGTACAGTGGTTCTGCTCAAAATGATCATATAATCCAGAACACAACAATAACACCTTACAGAGGCGTGGAAACGGTATGTGCATTGGTACTGGCGCAAACTCTTAGTAAATATACTCATAATATAAGAGTAAGTTACCGAAATGACAGTTCTGTACTGACTGAATCGTCCCAGCCTCAGTTCTGTACTGACTGAATCGTCTTCAGTTCCACCGCACATCACTCAGTTTGAAGAGTGAACATTGGGTGGCGCTCTTTGCTAAGGAGAGAGAGAATGGAGGCAAGTTGGAAGAGAAGTGATGTATTCTCTAGGTGGCAGAATATACCCTGGCATGCGCCATCACTATATCCAGTGTATTGGACAAGTGTCTTGTCAGGAATGATGAAATGAGGCTCTTCACAGCCTATTCTTAGTTTTACCTGGAAGTTTGGATCAAGAGTATGGTAAATGGGTACTTTTTATTTTGCAGCATCTTTTGTTGCTTAGTCTAACTAACCTTCTCCTAAACACTTTCAACTAGCAAAACATCCACAACCTAACAGCTAAGAACGAAGCTAAGCTTTGTGTTTCTCATACCTTAATAAATACCCCACAAGCCTTCAGATCTAGTCTGTAATAGACTTCCTAGAAGTGCATCTGAAGAGCATATCCACTACAGTTACCAATACACTCCGTAACGGAGAGATACGCTCAGTGATGGCTTATGCAACGTGTCAAGCATATTGTGTTGTGTTTAAGGGTGTTGGCATGGGGGTAAGGAGATGGGTTAGTGTCAAGACCCATCTGTCTAAAGTTCAAATGTGTGTGTGTGTTTAAGGGTGTTGGCATGGGGTTAAGGAGATGGGTCTTGACACTCTAACCCACCTGTCTAAAGTTTAAGTGTGTGTGTGTGTGTGTGTGTGTGTGTGTGTGTGTGTGTGTGTGTGTGTGTGTGTGTGTGTGTGTGTGTGTGTGTGTGTGTGTGTGTGTGTGTGTGTGTGTGTGTGTGTGTGTGTGTGTGTGTGTTAGGTGTCTACTCTGTAAGGATGTATGCAGGGTAGGGTCAATATGCCAGGGTGTATCTTGTTGAATAATTTTGCTTCTTGAAACTTCCAGACAAGTCTTTCTGGTTGCTTTTGTAATCTTCCAGACAAGTCCACCTGGTTGCTCATTTCACCATTGTGACATATCTTCCTGATTGCTCATGGCAACATGTAGTATAGTGGAGTTACTGTAGTCTGTTCTGTCCTATCCCATCAGCTACTGGGCTCTGTGCTGTGGAGGGCCACGCAACACCTACTGCCAACTAACGAGAGAGAGAGCGAGGTAATGAGAAGTGTTAAATTGTATGCGTGTGTGTTCTTTACATTTCATAGTTACCTTGTCCACACATTCTCATCATAGTATATACATGCAAATCACAGCTATTGATTATACAGTCAAGCTGTTACAAATCAAATCTAATTTTATTGGTCACATACACATGGTTAGCAGATGTTAATGCGAGTGTAGCAAAATGCTTGTGCTTCTAGTTCCAACCGTGCTGTAATATCTAACAAGTAATCAAACAATTTTCCACCTACTACTTTATACACACAAGTGTAAAGGAATGAATAAGGAATATGTACATATAAATATAATGATAAGTGATGGCCGTGCGGCATAGGCAAGATGCAGTAGATGGCATAGAGTACAGTATATGCATATGAGATGAGTAATGTAGGGTATGTAAACATTATATAAAGTGGCATTGTTTAAAGTGTCTAGTGATACATTTATTACATTCAATTTTAAATTATTCAAGTGACTAGAGATTGAGTCAGTATGTTGGCAGCAGCTACACAATTTTAGTGATGGCTGTTTATCAGTCTGATGGCCTTGAGATAGAAGCTGTTTTTCAGTCTCTCGGTCCCAGCTTTGATGCACCTGTACTGACCTCGGCTTCTGGATGATAGCGGGGTGAACAGGCAGTGGCTCGGTTGGTTGTTGTCCTTGATGATCTTTATGGCCATCCTGTGACATCGGGTGCTATAGGTGTCCTGGAGGGCAGGTAGTTTGCCCTCGGTGATATGTTGTGCAGACCTCACTACCCTCTGGAGAGCTTTTCGGGTGTGGGCAGAGCAGTTGCCATACCAGGCGGTGAAAGTTTGAATGTTTTTGATGACAAGCCAAATTTCTTCAGCCTCCTGAGTTTGAAGAGGTGCTGTTGCCTTCTTCACCACGCTGTCTTTGTGGGTCGACCATTTCAGTTTGTCCGTGATGTGTATGCCGAGGAACTTAACTTTCCACCTTCTCCACTACTGTCCCGTCGATGTGGATAGGGGGGTTCTCCCTCTGCTGAAGTCCACAATCATCTCCTTTGTTTTGTTGAGTGTGAGGTTATTTTCCTGACACCACACTCCGAGAGCCCTCAACTCCTCTCTGTCGGCCATCTCGTCATTGTTGGTAATCAAGCCTACCACTGTTGTGTCGTCTACAAACTTGATGATTGAGTTGGTGTGCATGGCCACGCAGTCATGGGTGAATAGGGAGTACAGGAGAGGGCTGAAAACGCACCCTTGTGGGGCCCCAGTGTTGAGGATCAGCGGGGTGGAGATGTTGTTGCCTACCCTCACCACCGGGGGGCAGCCCGTCAGAAAGTCCAGGACCCAGTTGCACAGAGCGGGGTCGAGACCCAGGGTCTGACGAGTTTGGATGGTGCTATTATGTTAAATGCTGATGAGCACCATTCTTACACATCACCGATGCACTTGCTAATAAACTCACTCACCGAATCAGCGTATACATAAATGTTGTTGTCTGAGGCTATCCAGAACATATCCCAGTCCACGTGATCAAAGCAATCTTGAAGAGTGGAATCCTATTGGTTGGACCAGCATTGAACAGACCTGAGCACAGGCGTTTTCTGTTTTAGGTTCTGTCTATCGGTTGGGAGCAACAAAATGGAGTCGTGGTCAGATTTGCCGAAAGGAGAGCGAGGGAGGGCTTTGTATGCGTTGCGGAAATTAGAGTAGCAATGATCCAGAATGCTGCCAGCCCGGGTCGCGCATTCGATATACTGATGTTTTCAGATTAGCCTTTTTAAAAGCCCCAGCTACAATAAATCCAGCGTCAGGATATATGGTTTCCAGTTTACATGGAGTCCAATGAAGTTCTTTCAAGTCCTCCGAGGTGTCTGCTTGGGGGGATATACACGGCTGTGATTATAATCGAAGAGAATTCTCTTGGTAGATAATGCGGTCGGCATTTGATTGTAAGGAATTCTAGGTCAGGCGAACAGAAGGACTTGAGTTCCTGTATGTTGTTATGATCACACCACGACTCGTTAATCATAAGGCATACACCCCCGCCCTTCTTCTTACCAGAGAGATGTTTGTTTCTGTCAGCGCGATGCGTGAAGAAATCGGGTTTCTGTACCGACTCTGATAACATATCCCGAGTGAGCCATGTTCCCGTGAAACAGAGAATGTTGCAATCTCTGATGTCTCTCTGGAAGGCAACCCTTGTTTGAATTTCGTCTATGTTGTTGTCATGAGACTGGACATTGGCAAGTAGTATACTCGGGAGTGTTGAAGAATGTGCCCGTCTACGGAGCCTGACCAGGAGGCCGCTCCGTCTGCCCCTTCATCGGCGTCGTTGTTTTGGGTCGCCTAGTGGGATCAGACCCATTGTCCTGGGTGGTGGTCCAAACAGAAGATCCGCTTCTGGAAAGTCTTATGCCTGGTCATAAAGTTGATGAGTTGACGTTGCTTTCAAATCCAATAGTTCTTCCGGGCTGTATATAATAAGACTTAAGATTTCCTGGGGTAACAATGTAAGAAATAATAAAACAAAAAACTGCAAAGATTCCGAAGAACGCGAAGCGAAGCGACCATCTCTGTAGGCGTCATTTTCTGGATCACCTTACATTCTCCTTCCTAACAGAAGAAATGTTGTTTTTAAAGCTGAAACACCTTTATATCCCTAGAGATCTTAGTTTGTCTTATGAAGTGTCTGCCACTGTGTCCAACAACACACCACAGAGCTACTGTAGGCTGTTAGCACCACACTGCTACTGTAGGCTGATGTAGGTTGTTACCACCACACTGCTACTGTAGGCTGATGTAGGTTATTACCACACTGCTACTGTAGGCTGATGTAGGTTGTTACCTTCACACTGCTACTGTAGGCTGATGTAGGTTGTTACCACACTGCTACTGTAGGCTGATGTAGGTTGTTACCACACTGCTACTGTAGGCTGATGTAGGTTGTTACCACACTGCTACTGTAGACTGATGTAGGTTGTTACCTTCACACTGCTACTGTAGGCTGATGTAGGTTGTTACCTTCACACTGCTGATGTAGGCTGATGTAGGTTGTTACCTTCACACTGCTACTGTAGGCTGATGTAGGTTGTTACCACACTGCTACTGTAGGCTGATGTAGGTTGTTACCACACTGCTACTGTAGGCTGATGTAGGTTGTTACCTTCACACTGCTACTGTAGGCTGATGTAGGTTGTTACCTTCACACTGTTACTGTAGGCTGATGTAGGTTGTTACCTTCACACTGCTACTGTAGGCTGATGTAGGTTGTTACCTTCACACTGTTACTGTAGGCTGATGTAGGTTGTTACCTTCACACTGCTACTGTAGGCTGATGTAGGTTGTTACCTTCACACTGCTACTGTAGGCTGATGTAGGTTGTTACCACACTGCTACTGTAGGCTGATGTAGGTTGTTACCACACTGCTACTGTAGGCACTGATGTAGGTTGTTACCTGCTACTGTAGGCACTGCTACTGTAGGCTGATGTAGGTTGTTACCACCACACTGCTACTGTAGGCTGATGTAGGTTGTTACCTTCACACTGCTACTGTAGGCTGATGTAGGTTGTTACCTTCACACTGCCACCACTGCTAGGCTGATGTAGGTTGTTACCACACACTGCTACTGTAGGCTGATGTAGGTTATTACCACACTGCTACTGTACTGCTACTGTAGGCTGATGATAGGTTGTTACCACCACACTGCTCAGGCTGATGTAGGTTGTTACCACCACACTGCTACTGTAGGCTGATGTAGGTTGTTACCACCACACTGCTACTGTAGGCTGATGTAGGTTGTTACCACCACACTGCTACTGTAGGCTGATGTAGGTTGTTACCTTCACACTGCTACTGTAGGCTGATGTAGGTTGTTACCACCACACTGCTACTGTAGGCTGATGTAGGTTGTTACCATGACATTTCACCTTTGTATCCTCTGGTTTGCTTTCTCGCTCTTTTCCATATTCTTTCTTCCTCCCTTCTCTTTATCTTCTCCTATTTCTCTTTCTCTCTGTGTCTTCCAGTTTGTATGTATCCATAGCAACGTGTGTGTGAGCTGCAAGTGTGTTTGTGTGTATGTGTGGCCTTTTGTCCGAGACTCAACGCAGTAATTACTGGAGTTTACCTCCATGATAATTAACCGTCACCCTGGTAATTGAAGGGGTCAAGTGAGCAAGATGATTGGCTCACCTCCTCTTTACCTCCGCCATCACCCTCTCCTTCTCCCAATAATACCCTCTCTTCCTCCACCCACTCACCCCTATCTCTCTTCCCCTTACCCCACCCCCCTCAACCCTATCCCTGTTCCCCTTACCCCACCCCCTCACACCTATCCCTCTACCCCTTACCCCATCTCCCTCACCACTATCCCTCTACTCCTTATTCCCCCCCCCAAACCTATCCCTCTACTCCTTACTCCACCCCCTTCAACCCTATCCCTCTAATCCCTTACCCCACCCCCCCCAGCCTTATGCTTTCTGTGGACTTTGAACCCACCTTACCCTCTCTCCTATAAGCCCTGAAGATGTGAGAGAACCCACCTTACCCTACCCGCCCGCCCAGTTGATTGGCCAGACAGCTGGCTGCCACCCTAGTGTGGAGCTTTGACCTTGAAGACGGAGAGTGTTATGATCCAAGCATAGAGGCATGGTCTCAGAACGTACTGTGTCCTTATGTACTGTGTCCTTATGTACTGTGTCCTTATGTACTGTGTCCTTATGTACTGTGTCCTTATGCACTAAGTCCTTATACACTGTGTCCTTATATATTGTCCTTATGCACTGTATCATTATGTACTGTGTCCTATGTACTGTCCTTATGCACTGTGTCCTTATGTACTGTTCTTGTGTACTGTCCTTATGCATTGTCATTATGTACTGTTCTTATGTGCTGTGTCATTATGTACTGTGCCCCTATGTACTGTCCTTATGCACTGTGTCCTTATATACTGTCCTTATGCACTGTGTCCTTATGTACTGTATTGTTATGTACTGTCCTTATACACTGTCATTATGTGCTGCTGTGTCATTATGTACTGCTGTGTCATTATGTACTGTGCCCTTATGTACTGTCCTTATGCATTGTGTTCTTATGTACTGTGACCTTATGTACTGTCCCTATGCACGGTGTCCTTTTGTACTGTCCTTATACACAGTGTCCTTATGTACTGTGCCCTTATGCACTGTATCATTATGTACTGTCCTTATGCACTGTGTCCTTATGTACTGTCCTTATGCACTGCCATTATGTACTGTTCTTATGTACTGTGTCATTATGTACTGTCCTTATGCGCTGTGTCCTTATGTACTGTCCTTATGCACTGTGTTGTTATGTACTGTCCTTATGCACTGTCGTTATGTACTGTGTCGTTATGTACTTATGCCCTTATGTACTGTCCTTATGCATTGCATTCTTATCTACTATCCTTATGCACGGTGTCCTTATGCATGGTGTAATTTTGTAATGTCCTCATACACCATTTCCTTATGTACTGTGCCCTTATGTACTGTCCTTGTCTTCACATAACTGTACAGAATAGTATCTATCCATATTTCTATATTTGTTTGTCTCAAATTCTATCTCTCTGGGCTCCACCCCTCTGTCTCTTGCCCTCTCTCTGGTCTCATGAAAAGAGATACATCTGTCATTTAGGAAGGAGAAAATAGATTTATCTGCCCTTTAGGAAGGAGAAAAGAGATTTATCTGACTATTTTAGGAAGGAGAAAATACATTTATCTGCCCATTTAAGTTACTTATACTTTTACTTTTACTTTATATACCTAAGCATTTTTTTAGCAATTACATTTACTTCTGATACTTAAGTAAATGTAATGTAATGTAAGTATATTTAAATCCAAATACTTTAAAACTTTTACTCAAGTAGTATTTTACTGGGTGACTTTCACTTTTACTTGAGTAACTTTCTATTGAGGTATCTATACTTTTACTCAAGTATGACAATTGGGTACTTTTTACACCACTGGGTAGAGGAGAGGAGGGTAGAGGAGGGTTTGGGGGGAGGAGAGGGGAGGGTATGGGGAGAGGAGAGGAGGGTAGAGGAGGGTTTGGGGAGAGGAGGGTAGAGGAGAGGAGGGTAGAGGAGAGGAGGGTTTGGGGAGAGAATGGAGAAGTGGGATGGAAAGAGCAAGAGCAATTTGGAGGACGAGAGACAAAGAAGGCATGAGAGGGGTGAGGGGGGAAAGGACAGAGGTGGAGGGATGGAGTGGTAAAGTGGAGAATATGGATGGAGGAACAGTTTGTAAAGAGAGAATAGGTAGAGAAAGTGAGTGATGCTAAAAGGGGATGGAGAAAAACAAGGAGGGAATGTTGTAGAGATGGGTGAGGGAGAGAGATGGAGAATCCGATAAGATGGAGAGAATGAGAGATGGAGAGAGAGATTGTTAGAGGAGATAAGGTCAGGTGTGGGTTTGACATCATCGTCATCAGCCTCTGTGTTTACTGTTGAACACATACTGAGAGGACACCTGGCGGGCTGTCCACACACACACACACACACACACACACACACACACACACACACACACACACACACACACACACACACACACACACACACACACACACACACACACACACACACACACACACACACACACACACACACACACACACACACACACACACACACACACACACACACACACACACACACACACACACACACACCCCAGCGGCAGTTGGGCTGTGCTGTACCCGCTCTCACCCCTCACACTGGCGCTCTCCACAGTGCTGAAGCGGTCTCTGCTTTCCATATGTGATGGAGGGGGACAGGATCTATATTTAACAGCTCTTCATTTTGTACCACTGAGAAGTGTTTAGTCAGACCTGGGGTGCTGTTTCACGTATGATGACAAACTCAGTCTCCAGGGAACTTTCTCATATCACCACTGCTTTTTACATAGCTGACACAGATGAACAGGGAGGGGTGGAAGAGAAATGTGTGTGGGGGGAGGGTTGTGTTTGTAGGTGGTGGTATAGTTCCTCTCTTTTCCTGGCAGTGTGCATGTGTGATTGTGTGTGCACTAGGGGAGGTTGCGAATGAGGGCATACCCAGGTTTCCTCCGTGGCTGTGAGAAGTGGAGCAGAAGCATTCTAATACAGCTGCTCTTATGATCTTTCAGATGATCAAGAACAGCCCATCAACAGGCCAGATATAAGGTGCTGCAGTATGCATCTGGCTGTCTTAGATCTGAAGGCTACTGTGGACTCTAACCTGCTGTTCTGATGGAAATTGTCCTCACACACAAACACACTCACTCACGCAGGGAAGCCTGCTTAAGGTTACATAGCCGCGTTCTGACAGTTGCCTAGAAAATCGCACAGGGTACGGAGCAGAGAAGTGAAAACAAACCAATTTGTTTCCCCATTCCAGAGCAATGAACACACACAGAGTGAGTCACTAGAGCACAGGGCCACCGCTGAGCTTTACCCAGCCAGAAGGACAGGAACTAGGCAAGACAAGAAGGAGGGAAGGAGGAGAAAGATAGGTGGTGAAACAAGAGAGAGAGAGAGTGGCAAAGATATAACAATTATATTTAGAGGTGCAGAGAGCTGTACACTCATCTTTCTGTTATGGTAAAAATGATGTAGAAATGTTATCAATTATGTTTTATATCCTCATCACTGGTTTGGAAAAAGCTCCCCCTCAATGCGTTTGTGTTGTGTGTGTGTGTGTGTGTGTGTGTGTGTGTGTGTATGTGTGCGTGAGCTTGTATGATGATACATACTGTAAGTTACTGTATGCCTGTTTTGTGTTTATATAATGGTTGCTATATGTGTGTGGGTGTGCTTTAGATTCATATTGTATTATTGAGGTGTGTGTGTGTGTGTGTGTGTGTGTGTGTGTGTGTGTGTGTGTGTGTGTGTGTGTGTGTGTGTGTGTGTCAGTGTGTGTGTCAGTGTGTAGGTTTGTGTAGCCCAGATGGTATGTAATGTTAGCACACTGTCAGTCAAGCCTTTCTCCACTCACCTCCAGCTTTCCCTTTCCCCCCTCCACTCATCCCCCTTTCCCCCTCCACTCATCCCCCTTTCCCCCTCCACTCATCCCCCTTTCCCCCTCCACTCATCCCCCTTTCCCCTTCCACTCATCCCCCTTTCCCCTTCCACTCATCCCCCTTTCCCCCTCCACTCATCCCCTTTGCCCTTCCACTCATCCCCTTTCCCTCTTCCACTCATCCCCCTTTCCCCCTTCCACTCATCCCTCTTTCCACCATCCCCCTCCACTCATCCCCCTTTCCCCCTTCCACTCATCCCCCTTTCCCCCTTCCACTCATCCCCATTTCCCCCTTCCACTCATCCCCTTTCCCCCTTCCACTCATCCCCCTTTCCCCCTCCACTCTTCCCCATTTCCCCCTTCCACTCATCCCTCTTTCCCCATTCCACTCATCCCCCTTTCCCCCTTCCACTCTTCCCCCTCTTCCCCACCCCCTTTCCCCCTTCCACTCATCCCCCTTTCCCCCTTCCACTCATCCCCCTTTTCCCCCATCCCCTTTCCCCTTCCACTCATCCCCCTTTCCCCCTTCCACTCATCCCCTTCCACTCATCCCCCTTTCCCCCTTCCACTCATCCCCCTTTCCCCCTCCACTCATCCCCCTTTCCCCCTTCCACTCATCCCCCTTTCCCCCTTCCACTCATCCCCCTTTCCCCTTCCACTCATCCCCCTTTGCCCCTTCCACTCATCCCCCTTTCCCCCTTCCACTCACCCCCTTTCCCCCTTCCACTCACCCCCTTTCCCCCTTCCACTCACCCCCTTTCCCCCTTCCACTCACCCCCTTTCCCCCTTCCACTCACCCCCTTTCCCCCTTCCACTCATCCCCCTTTCCCCCTTCCACTCCACCCCCTTCCCCACCTCCACTCATCCCCCTTCCCCACCTCCACTCATCCCCCTTTCCCCCTTCCACTCAACCCCTTTCCCCCTCCACTCATCCCCCTTTCCCCCTCCACTCATCCCCCTTTCCCTCTTCCACTCATCCCCCTTTCCCTCTTCCACTCATCCCCCTTTCCCCCCTCCACTCATCCCCTTTGCCCCTTCCACTCATCCCCCTTCCACTCATCCCCCTTTCCCCCTTCCACTCATCCCTCTTTCCCCCCTCCACTCATCCCCCTTTGCCCCTTCCACTCATCCCCCTTTCCCCCTTCCACTCATCCCCCTGTCCCCCTTCCACTCATCCCCATTTCCCCCTTCCACTCATCCCCATTTCCCCCTTCCACTCATCCCTCTTTCCCCCTTCCACTCATCCCCCTTTCCCCCTCCACTCTTCCCCTCTTCCACTCACCCCCTTTCCCCATTCCACTCATCCCCCTTTCCCCCTTCCACTTATCCCCCTTTTCCCCCCTTCACTCCTCCCCCTCTTCCACTCATCCCCCTTTCCCCCTTCCACTCATCCCCCTTTCCCCCTTCCACTCATCCCCCTTTCCCCCTTCCACTCGTCCCTCTTTCCCCCTTCCACTCATCCCCCTTTCCCCCTCCACTCATCCCTCTTTCCCCCTCCACTCATCCCCCTTCCACTCATCCCCCTTTCCCCCTTCCACTCATCCCCCTTTGCCCCTTCCACTCATCCCCCTTCCACTCACCCCCCTTCCACTCACCCCCTTTCCCCCTTCCACTCATCCCCCTTTCCCCCTTCCACTCAACCCCTTTCCCCCTTCCACTCATCCCCCTTCCCCACCTCCACTCATCCCCCTTCCCCACCTCCACTTATCCCCCTTCCCCCTTCCACTCAACCCCTTCCCCACCTCCACTTATCCCCCTTTCCCCCTTCCACTCAACCCCTTTCCCCCTCCACTCATCCCCCTTTCCCCCTTCCACTCATCCCCCTTCCACTTTCCCCCTTCCACTCTTCCCATCTCTTCCCTTCCACCCCCTTTCCCCCCTTATTCCACTCATCTCCCTTTCCCCCTTCCACTTTCCCCCTCCCCCCCCCTTTCCCCCTTCCCCTCATCCCCCCTTTCCCCCTTCCACTCATCCCCCTATCATCCCCCTACTCTGAATAATGGAACAAGAATCTCTTCCACTCATCTCCCCTTTCCCCCTTCCACTCTTCCCCCTTTCCCCCTTCCACTCTTCCCCCTTTCCCCCTTCCACTCATCCCCTTTCCCCCCTCCACTCATCCCCCTATAACTCTGATATGACTTCATCAATATTTAGTTAATAATGTGCCGTTAATGTTTCCTTCTTGTAATCCACCCTAGTGCTCCTCTCCTCCTCCTTGTGTTCCCGTCTCCTCGACCACAACACACACCTCTCCACTCTCCATGGTACTTCCGCACAACTTGTGTGTTGTTTGGCAGGGGGAGGTCCAGTAACACACACACACACACACACACACACACACACACACACACACACAATATCGTGGGGTCTGGATGTTTGCACAAAGGGGCAGAGGTGAAACGTCCCTTGAGTAGACAGAAGGCCTCGTCGGCTGCCTGGCTCGGGTGCATCCCTTCAGGAGAAAAGTGAGAGGAGCAGTGACTGAGTTCCTGATGAAACGGTGGTAGAAGTTGGCAAACCCCAACAACCTTTGTAACCCTTCTATGGTGGTTGGGACTGGTCATGAACTGACCGCATCTACCTTCTTGTCTTCAACCCTCACTCCCTGCAGGCTGATTTGGTAGCCTAAGAAGGAAACAGCCCTCTGATGCAATTGGCACTTCTCAGCCTTGATGAACAGGTGGTTAGCCAGGAGGTCATTCCAGGACTGCTTGAACGTCAGTGATGTGATCCTCCAGGGTAGCCGAGTAGATCAAGTTGTCATCGATATACACGACCACCTGATGTCCAAGCATGTCCCTGAACAACTCGTCAACTGGAACACTGATGGAGCATTGGCTAAGCCAAATGGCATTGCCAAGTATTCGTAGTGACCAGCCATTGTGCTAAACGCAGTCTTTGACTCATCCCTCTCCCGTATGCGGATGAGATTGCAAGCACTCCGCAGGTCCAGTCTGGTAAAGTACTGGGCCCCGCCGAACTGTTCGATGGCTGCCGGCACCAACGGGAGAGGGTAACGGTATGTCGTGGTAATCTCATTGAGTCCTCTGTAGTGGAGACTGTGCTTTGGCAAAGTGGGTGGGGTTATATTCTGCCTGTTTGGCCCTGTCCGGGGGTATCATCGGACCATCGTGTCTCTCGACCCCTCCTGTCTCAGCCTCCAGTATTTATGCTGCAGTAGTTTGTGTCGGGGGCTAGGGTCAGTCTGTTATATCTGGTGTATTTCTCCTGTCTTATCTGGAGTCCTGTGTGAATTTAAGTATGCTCTCTCTAATTCTTTCTTTCTCTCGGAGGACCTGAGCCCTAGGACCATGCCTCAGGACTACCTAGCCTGATGACTCCTTGCTGTCCCCAGTCCACCTGGCCTTGCTGCTGCTCCAGTTTCAACTCTTCTGCCTGCGGCTATGGAAACCTGACCTGTTCACCGGACATGCTACCTGTCCCAGACCTGCTGTTTTCAACTCTCTAGAGTAGAAATCGACCGATTAATCGAATGGCCGATTAATTAGGGCCGATTTCAAGTTTTCATAACCATCAGAAATCGATATTTCCGATTATTATTATTTTTTAAATTAAAATACTTTTAATACTTTTTTTATTTAACTAGGCAAGTCAGTTAAGAACACATTTTATTTTCAATGACTGCCTAGGAACTGTGGGTTAACTGCCTTGTTTAGGGGCAGAACAACAGATTTTCACCATGTCAGCTCAGGGGTTTCAATCTTGCAACCGCACAGTTAACTAGTCCAACGCTCTAACCATTACACTCCATGAGTAGCCTGCCTGTTACACGAATGCAGTAGAAGCCAAGGTAAATTGCTAGCTAGCTAAATTTATCTTATAAAAAACAATCAATCATAATCACTAGTTATAACTACTAATCCAGTTTAGCAGGCAATGAAATTGTGTCAAATCTCTTGCGTTCATTACACGCAGAGTCAGGGTATATGCAACAGTTTGGGCTGCCTGGCTCATTGCGAACTAATTTCCCTTAATTTTACATAATTATGACATACATTGAAGGTTGTGCAATGTAACAGGAATATTTAGACTTAGGGATGCCACCCGTGAGATGAAATACCGAACGGTTCCGTATTTCACTGAAATAATCAACGTTTTGTTTTCGAAATGATAGTTTCCGGATTCGATCATATTCATGACCAAAGGCTTGTATTTCTGTGTTATTATGTTATAATTACTTCTGATTTGATAGAGCAGTCTGACTGAGCAGCAGCAGGCCCGTAATCATTCATTCAAACAGCACTTTAGTGCGTTTTGCCAGCAGCTCTTCGCAAGCACAGCGTTGTTTTTGACTTCAAGCCTATCAGCCTAATGGCTGGTGTAACCAATGTGAAATGGCTAGCTAGTTAGCTGGGTGTGCGCTAATACTGTTTCAAACGTCACTCGCTTTTAGATTTGGAGTAGGCCCTTGCGCTGCAAGGGCCGCGGCTTTTGTGGAGCGATGGGTAACGCTGCTTCGAGTGTGGCTGTTGTCGATGTGTTCCTGGTTCAAGCCCAGGTAGGGGCGAGGAGGGGGACGAAAGCTATAATGTTACACTGGCAATACTAAAGTGCCTATAAGAACATCCAATAGTCAAAGGTATATGAAATACAAATGGTATAGAGAGAAATAGTCCTATAAATACTATATTAACTACAACCTAAAACCTCTTACCTTGGAATATTGAAGTCTCATGTTAAAAGGAACCACCAACTTTCTTATGTTCTCATGTTCTGAGCAAGGAACTTAAACGTTAGCTTTTTTACATGGTACATTTTTACATGGCACATATTACTTTCTTCTCCAACACTTTGTTTTTGCATTATTTAAACCAAATTGAACATGTTTCATTATTTATTTGAGGCTAAATTGATTTAATTGATAAAGAGTTATCAAGAGACAGAGAAAGAGTCTTATATTCGGTTTTCCTGCTACTTCCATTGCTTGAGTCAGTATTCTGAAACGGAGACGCTGTGAGTCGAGAGGCAAGTGCAGGTGAAACGTTTAATAAAACAACAAACATGAAATGAGACAACATAACAGTGGCGTTTACACATGAACACAGTAACAATACTGACTGAGGAAGGAACCCAAGGGGGTGACAGATATAGGGGAGGTAATCAGGAAGGTAATGGAGTCCAGGTGAGTATCATGATGATCTGCCAGTATGCATAATGATGGATGCCAGGTGTGCGTAATGATGGATGCCAGGTGTGTGTAATGATGGATGCCAGGTGTGCGTAATGATGGATGCCAGGTGTGTGTAATGATGGATGCCAGGTGTGCGTAATGATGGATGCCAGGTGTGTAATGATGGAGGCCAGGTGTGTGTAATGATGGATGCCAGGTGTGCGTAATGATGGATGCCAGGTGTGTGTAATGATGGATGCCAGGTGTGCGTAATGATGGATGCCAGGTGTACGTAATGATGGATGCCAGGTGTGTAATGATGGATGCCAGGTGTGTAATGATGGATGCCAGGTGTGTAATGATGGATGCCAGGTGTGCGTAATGATGGATGCCAGGACAGGTAGTTAGCATACCGGCCACATAGAATGCCGGAGGGGAGGAGCGGGAGTAGACGTGACACCAAGGGCAAAGATAACGCTTCACTGTCTGTCTTCTGGTTACTGCAGGGTCCTCTGTTATGGCACAAGATAACTCTTTACAGTCTGTCTTCTGGCCACTGCAGGGTCCTCTGTTATGGCACAAGCTAACTCTTTAAAGTCTGTCTTCTGCATGTCAGCTGTTATGGCAGAAAGCCCACTTCACCAGTACACAATGATGATGAACACTGAACTATATCTATCTAAGAGTTAGAATGAGCATGCATTGGACTGGAAACTACAGTATTCAGAATATACTATCTTACAGTAACTGTCTGGATGGCATACAAGTGTTGGTACAGCAATTGTGTGGGAGGATAGCAGCGCTCTCTCTCGCTCTCTCTCTTGCTCTCCGTGCCCTGTCTCTCTCTCTCGTGCCGCTCTCTCTCTCGCTCTCCACGCCTTCTCTCTCGCGCTTGCGATGGAAAGGGGATACCTAGTCAGTTGCACAACTGATTGCAACTTTCTCTTTCTCCCGCTCTCCCTCTTCTCTCTGTTCCTGTCTATTTCTCTTTCTTTTTCTGTTCCTCTCTCTTGCTCTCTCTCTCCCTCTCTCTCTTTCTCTGATTGAGGTTTCTGGTGAATGTCCTCAGTGGTCCAGGAAAAGGTCTTTCACTTTTGCCCCCACCCCTCCTACCACCAGACTGCTCAGAGCCCCCCCCACCCCTCCTACCACCAGACTGCTCAGAGCTCCCCCTCCTACAAACCCCCGTGCCCACTCGCCTCCTCACCTCTCCTAACTCCACCTCGCACTGATCCCACGCATAGCACATGGAGCAGGAACACAAACCGCTCTGGCTTTATCAATCCACTGTCTGTCAGCTCTGGTTTTCTCAGCTTTTCTTCCTGTTGTTTGTTTTCTCAGCCTGATCACTAGAAATAGACTTCGATTTTGGGCGTTTGAAAAGGTCCTGAGAACATCGATATATGCCTTTCTCGGCACTCACAAAAACAATAAAAATACAATTGCACAGCACTGGGCAGGGACTCGTGATGCTCAGAGCCGAAGCATGTTGCTCAGACCACTGCCCCACCACAGTTCACAATGCTCTAGAGAGCCGAGAATACTTGATGATACTTGGTGGTAATAATGAGTTGTTATTTTATTATTTTGTTTTAAGCCTTCCCAAAACCATAAACCTAACCTTAAAGGGATACTTTGGGATTTACTTCGGGATTTTGGCAATGAAGCGCTTCAGCTACTTTTCCAGCACACAGAGACATAAATGTTCATATGACTCTGGGGTAGTAGATAAAGGTCTTCATTGCCAAAATCCTGAAGTATCCCTTTAAAGTGACAATCAGCAGTAGAAACAATAACAATAACGCCCCAGGTTTGTTAAAAAGCTGGGATGGGATTGGAGAAATGTAACCTCTCAAATTCATAGACAGCTATGGATACAAGGACTGACCATCTATGATATCAAAATGATACTTTTTTACCCTGTTTTGAGCCTGTATGGTCTTTGTTTACATTTTCTTTGTTACAATCATAGGAGCAAAAACAAGCATATATTTTGGATTCTGATTTATAAGGCATTTATAAGTTATATTTTTCAAGAATCAATGGCTACATATCATTGTTTCACCCTCTGATCTGTTTCACCTGTCTTTGTGATTGTCTCCACCGCCCTCCAGGTGTCGCCCATCTTTCCCATTATCTCCTGTGTATTTATACCTGTGTTCTCTGTTTGTCTGTTGCCAGTTCGTTTTGTCCGTCAAGCCTACAAGCGTTTTTACCCTTGGTCTTATCTTTTTTCTATAGTTCCTGTTTTCTAGCTTTCTGATTTTGACCATTCTGCCTGCCCTGACCCTGAGCCTGCCTGCCATCCTGTACCTTGTCCCACCACACTGGATCATTGACCGCCGCCTGCCCTGACCCTGAGCCTGCCTGCCATCCTGTACCTTGTCCCACCACACTGGATCATTGACCTCTGCCTGCCCTGACCCTGCCTGCCATCCTGTACCTTTTCCCACCACACTGGATCATTGACCTCTGCCTGCCCTGACCCTGAGCCTGCCTGCCATCCTGTACCTTGTCCCACCACACTGGATCATTGACCTCTGCCTGCCCTGACCCTGAGCCTGCCTGCCATCCTGTACCTTGTCCCACCACACTGGATCATTGACCTCTGCCTGCCCTGACCCTGAGCCTGCCTGCCATCCTGTACCTTGTCCCACCACACTGGATCATTGACCTCTGCCTGCCCTGACCCTGAGCCTGCCTGCCATCCTGTACCTTGTCCCACCACACTGGATCATTGACCTCTGCCTGCCCTGACCCTGAGCCTGCCTGCCATCCTGTACCTTGTCCCACCACACTGGATCATTGACCTCTGCCTGCCCTGACCCTGAGCCTGCCTGCTGCTCTGTACCTTTTGGACTCTGAACAGGATTGCTGACCTCTGCCTGCCCTTGACCTGCCCCCTGTTCTAGTAATAAACTTGTGTTACTTCCACACTGTCTGCATCTGGGTCTTCCCTAAAACAGGATACATTTCTAAGTAAAATGGATGTAACATCTGCTGATTGCCCCTTTAACCACTTAAATGAATGCTTAAACTGTTAACGTTTTAGTTGTTTCTGTTTATACCCTGTAACCATGCAGAATTAATGCATTAATAAGACGTTCATCCATAATACTGTCGGATTTCCAAGGGAAACTATGAGATGTTGTTTTGTTGTCTTGTTTGTCATCATCCTATATTTCTTTGTCTCCCAATATATTTTCCTCTCTCTTCCTTTCTTGTTCAACCTTGGCCTGTTATTCTGTCTCTGCCACTTGCACACAATCTGGACTGATTTATTGTTACCTTCTCAGGGAATGGTGTGTGTGTGTGTGTGTGTGTGTGTGTGTGTGTGTGTGTGTGTGTGTGTGTGTGTGTGTGTGTGTGTGTGTGTGTGTGTGTGTGTGTGTGTGTGTGTGTGTGTGTGTGTGTGTGTGTGTGTGGGGTCAGGCATGCCAGAGAGGAGAGTCTCAGAGCAATAAGGCAGTAATCTCCTTTAACACTCAGAGACTTTCACCTCCCCCATTCTTCCTCTCTCTCTGAGGGGGAGATCATATTACATCTAAATGGCAGGAGAGAGCCTGAGTCCCACCATGTGCACCGTTTATTAAGAAGATGAGAACACCATCAGTCTCCATAGACAGACATTGCTTGCTGGACCTGGGACTAATACAGTAATACTGCGTACCTGAGATTTGGACAGGTCAAAGTGTGTCACACACCACTTCCTGTTGACATGGATGACTATAAACTCTCATATACCGACAACGCTACTTCCATGATAGCCCTAGGCCGGGATTCAATTCCAGAGAAAGAAAGAGAATATACTGAGGAGAGATTTGGAGCCCTGTCAGTGAGGAGAGTCAGAGAGACAGAGTGAGGAGTGTGTGTGTGCTGCCCTCAGGCTAACGCCTACGACATACTCTTTACAATAAAGCAGGCGTAGAATGAGAGCAAACACCAGGAACAATGGGGATCCTGAACACTGGGATATATTGATACAAGGCGACTGCTGTGATTCTGTAACATACTCAGTGAAACCACCATGAACTCTTTTGTGTACTGTAATCCTTCGCTCTTGCCAGACCAGGGTTCCAAAGTGTCATTTTTTGGGAGAAATCCTGGTTGGAGGATTGCAGATTTTCTGCTTATTCCCTCTTAATTCTGGGAATATTCCAACCGTAATTTCTGGAAAACTGGGGAATTTTGGGAAAGTTAACCGAACTTTGCAACCCTGGTCACTGTTTGACAATAAGTGCTGCAAATGCATTCCTTAAAAAGGCCAGGGTAAAATGACAGACGGAGAGAAGACAACACACACTCCATTACGTCCAATTTTTATCAATAACACCAAATATTAAAGTGAAACAATTATCCTTGTTAACCAACCAGCCGTCACCAGTGACCATCTCTCTTTTCTACGTTCCTCAGCTCTTCAACTGTCTCTATAGCAACCACTGTAGGCAGGCAGTGATAGAGAGTAGCTAGTGCTGGGTTCACTAATGTTTTCCTAGCAACACGCTAAACTAAAGCCTTCCCCCCTGGCCACGTTTGATGTTGTCCCACTGGTGCTCTGCTCAAAGGGTTAACGTTCTCCTCCTTACAGGGCAGTGTTAGCTAGCAGAGCTGTTTATATTTATCTCTTTGATGTTTGGCAGTGACGGCCATGCCGGGTTATCTGGCGGTGCTCGAAGGCGGCTCGTGGCGCCTCAACGAGGCCTGACATTGATGCTAAAGCTAAAAGAATAGGTCAATGTGTCTGCCGGTTTGTAATTCCACTACAAACGAGATGCTGCCGCTGATCGGAGCGCGGCTCGCAACGAGCCCGGGGAGACTGTGTCAGCTAACGTTAGACGGAGGGACGCAAGGCATGTTGACACTGGTCAGACGCGAGCGGGCAGAGTAGCGGCCAGGGTGGGCATCAGGAGAGCACAGGGCAGGGCAGCTGTATAGAGCTGTTGTCCCCTCTGGCTGGCAGCAGTGGCAGGAAACAGACCAGGAACTTCCTATCATCAGAGAAACAAGACAAGCTGTCTGGGTTAAACATGCTATTCATTTAGACTGAAGATTGCGCCATGTTAAATACTGACAACACTGATTAATGGCATGACTGTGGATGTGTGTGATGGGTTTGAGTGTGTGTGAGGCATGAATCCTTCACCAATAAAAGGATCTTACTGCAGAACCCTGTCAACATGGTCACAATACAGCCACAGGCCTAACTTGGCAGAATTATAGGCCCATAGGTCTGACACACAAATACAGTCCTATACATATTCATATACTGTCAATGCAGCATGGAGTGGTTGAGGCGTGTCTGTGTAATGTTACATGCTGGGTAAAGGTGTCAGGGTAGGATTCCCTTCCAGACAGCTTCATTAGAGCCTGCTGGCGGGATGGAACCTCCATCAATCAGACGCTCTGTGATAGATTGATCTGCCTCCACCACACTCTTCCATTCCTCTCTTCCTCTCTTAGAGATTACCTCTATCACAACTTCACAGAATGAGAGCACAAGAAAGAGAGAGAGACTAGTTTTACTGTAGCCAGGCCCTCAAAGCCTACTTATCGTTGCTGGCCACCATTTGAAAGTGTGATGTGAGAGTAACTTTGAAAGAGAGAGATATAGGGAATATTCTGTTGCGTAATTTCATGTGCAGCTTTACTCAAGACTGCTACCTCTATGTGACTGCGGTCTATGTGCACACTGCTACTCAGTACAGGTTCCAGAAGACATGCAGAGCTTGAGAACATCACACATTTCCTTCATCAAGGAGAAATCCAGGAAAGATCATGAGATCACACCAATGCACTCAAAGCAGTTCGAAAGATCCAAAGCAAAATGATTATACAGTAGTAACACACCTTTCTATAGATCTGTCCTGTTCAAGAGAGCTAGCTGGTTCCTTATTAAACACATTCATCATAAATCAGTGAACAAAACCCCCCTCTTCGCCCTCCTGTGTTCCAGCTGTCGACGCTGGAGCGAATCATGTGCTGTGACTGGCTCATAAAACAAGGCTAATGCCCAGGGAGGAGGAACATGATTATCTGCCAAGTCTCTCTCTCTATCTCTATCTATCTCTCTCTCCATCTCCATCCCAGATAGACATAGAAACACTGGTTGCTGAATGTCTTAACGATGCTAGAGTTGAATCCAGTTGTTGGTGGAACTAAAAGGTATATAGTACTGTTCAATATCCACTTACTCACTGTGCGTGCTTGTGAGTGTGTTGATTTGTGAGGAACTATCTATTGAAATGATGGTTTGTGTATCGTTGCATGAAAAGGTTTTACAGTAAAAATACACACACACACAACAAATAAGCACTGCCATCTTTTAACCCTTGTTCACACTGCAGGCCTTAATACAAATCAGTTTTGCAATACTGACTGTCCAAACATGAAGTTACAAGTGACCATGGGTGTGTTCTTAAATTTAATCTGTAGTGCCAGAGTGCACTCAGTGTGCTCTGTGCGTTCATAAATTCAGAGCCTTGTCAGATTGTCCAGTTCATAAATTCAGAGCCTTGTCAGATTGTCCAGTTCATAAATTCAGAGCCTTGTCAGATTGTCCAGTTCATAAATTCAGAGCCTTGTCAGATTGTCCAGTTCATAAATTCAGAGCCTTGTCAGATTGTCCAGTTCATAAATTCAGAGCCTTGTCAGATTGTCCAGTTCATAAATTCAGAGCCTTGTCAGATTGTCCAGTTCATAAATTCAGAGCCTTGTCAGATTGTCCAGTTCATAAATTCAGAGCCTTGTCAGATTGTCCAGTTCATAAATTCAGAGCCTTGTCAGATTGTCCAGTTCATAAATTCAGAGCCTTGTCAGATTGTCCAGTTCATAAATTCAGAGGGTTTCACTCTCAGAGCATTCAGAGCGCACCCTGGACGCTCTGGCCGGTGAGTAGGTCGGCAGTCACGCACCCAAGCTAACTGGCTAACGTTGGCTAGCTTGCTAGCTACTTCCAGAAACAAATGAGAGAACACCTCACTCTGCCCATTTAACTCGCCCTAGCAGATATGGTTAGGCTATTTTCATATTATCCAGAGAGTTGGTGACTGTAACTCTGCTGCTGGCAACAATTTAATTACTTTTTTTTGCCTACGTTTACTGACACTGGTGTTGAGCTTTTGTGAATTCATCAGTTTTTCTGTGCTCTGGCACACAGACGAGAGTGCACTGAAATCGGAGTAGAATTTGTGAAAGCACCCCAAATCGAATTTGTGTGTTTTCAGACAACAGTCATTTGCTGACATGGATACTCTAGTTGTCATAGTAATGACAGTTGTGTGTTCAGTGGTGTAGGATGATTGGTGGTGATGCTCGTGGTTCTTATCACTCAGAAGTTCTGTAGCAAGCCAAGGGGACAACAATGACTGCCATGGACGTGTCCCAGTTGCTTTGAATGTTCAATATCACAGTGTAAGGACAATTTTAAACCCTCAAAGGATAGGTGATCCAACTTTCAAAACAAGTCATTTTTGGTTAGCCACAGCAGTCAACTAGCTCAGGGTTTTCCAAACTCGGTCCTGGGCCCCCCCCTGGGCACACATCTATTTTTTTGCCCCTAGCACTACACAGCTGATTCAAATAACCAACTCACCCTCAAGCTTTGATTATTTGAATCATCTGTGTAGTGCTAGGGCAAAAAAACTAGACATGCACCCAGGGGGGGCCCAGGACCTGAACTAGCTGGCTAGGTAACGGTTTAGCTTTCACTCATTTGTAAACAATTAACAAGCTAGTTAGCTACCACATGTTCTGGTCATGTCATCAGAGTAGCTAGCAAGCCACAAGATATGCCAAATAACAGTCTAAAAACCGTTTCACGGGACAAAATAAATCAGATTTGACCATTCAGAGACAAGTCACATGGCCAGGAATCAGATTTGTAGCCACCTACAAAGGTGGTTTGAAATGTGGCTAGAAAGATCTGATTCCATATGATTTTTGTTTGTTCGTACTTCAGGGAAAATAACAGATATGAATCGGATATGCAATTTTGAAACTGCCAATGTTAACAAGGCTTTAGAGGTGTTTGAGAAAGCGACACTGTGGGCTTTGGTGAACAGGCGTTATGTAGATGCATGTAATTGTGCGATTGTTTGAAACGAGGGGACAAGCGTGGGGAGTAATTATGGATTGAAGTGGCAGCATTCACTGCCTGGGTCGGTGAAGATGGAGCTTTATGCTTTCACAGGAAGCAGCTTAATGATGGAAAAGCGCCGGCTTTAAAACAAGAAATCATGTCTGATATGTTGAAGCTAAATAAGGATGTTATTTCTCTTCTGTTGTCTGTCAATCTCCCTCAGCCCAGAAAATTATTTCCTTCTGAGAAGTAGCAGCTGGGACAAAGATCAGGTTTTAAAAAAACCTTCTGACACATCCATCTTTGTTTCTGGGAGATACGTCACCAGGAGTGCACAGCAAAGGATGGTGAGGTAGCTGGAGGATTCCCATTTCCATAGATCTCATTAACCTATTTAGACTTCAAATCAACGTTTATTTGTCACGTGCACCAAATGCAACAGGTGTAGTAGACCTAACAGTGAAATGCTTACTTACAGGCTCTAACCAATAGTGCAAAGAAAAAGGTGTGTGTGTGTGTGTGTGTGTGTGTGTGTGTGTGTGTGTGTGTGTGTGTGTGTGTGTGTGTGTGTGTGTGTGTGTGTGTGTGTGTGTGTGTGTGTGTGTGTGTGTGTGTGTGTGTGTGTGTGTGTGTGTGTGTGTGTGTGTGTGTGTGTGTGTGTGTAAGTAAAGAAATTAAACAACAGTAAAAAGACATTTGAAAATAAGAGTAGCAAGGCTATATACAGACAGACACCCGTTAATCAGGCTGATTGAGGTAGTATGTACATGTAGATATGGTTAAAGTGACTATGCATATATGATGAACAGAGAGTAGCAGTAGCGTAAAAAGAGGGGGTGGTGGGTGGCAGGACACAATGCAGATAGCCCGGTTAGCCAATGTGCGGGAGCACTGGTTGGTCGGCCCAATTGAGGTAGTATGTACATGAATGTATAGTTAAAGTGACTGTGTATATAAGATAAACAGAGAGTAGCAGCAGCGTAAAAGAAGGGTTGGGGGGGGAACACAATGCAAATAGTCCGGGTAACCATTTGGTCACCTGTTCAGGAGTCTTATGGCTCGGGGGTAAAAACTGTTGAGAAGCCTTTTTGTCCTAGACTTGGCAGTCCGGTACCGCTTGCCATGCGGTAGTAGAGAGAAGAGACAGTCTTGAAGAGGGCACGACAAAACCTATTCCCCCTCGGGTAACTAAAAAGAATTGGCATGGGTCCTGAGATCCTCAAAAGGTTCTACAGCTGCAACATTGAGAGCATCCTGACTGGTTACATCACTGCCTGATACGGCAATTGCTTGACCTCCGACCACAAGGCCGCGTACGGCCCAGTACATCACTGGGGCAAAGCCATCCAGGACCTCTACACCAGGCGGTGTCAGAGGTAGGCCCTAAAAATTGTCAAAGACCCCAGCCACCCCAGTCATAGACTGTTCTCTCTACTTCCGCATGGCAAGCGGTACCAGAGTGGCAAGTTTAGGACAAAAAGGCTTCTTAACAGTTTTTACCCCCGAGCCATAAGACTCCTGAACATTGGCTAACTGGGCTATCTGCATTGTGTCCCACCACCCACCAACCCCTCCTTTTATGCTACTGCTACTCTGTTCATCATATATGCATAGTCACTTTAACCATATCATACATGTACATACTCCCTCAATCAGCCTGACTAACCGGTGTCTGTATAAAGCCTTGCAACTCTTAATTTCAAATGTATTTTTACTGTTGTTTTATTTCTTTACCTACACACACACACACACACACCTTTTTTCGCACTATTGGTTAGAGCCTGTAAGTAAGCATATCACTGTAAGATCTACTACACCTGTTGCATTTGGTGCACGTGACAAATAAACTTTAATTTTATTTTTATTTGATCCAGCCCGAAGTTGGAGTTTAAAACAATTCTTAGTGGTCGCCAAAGTTCTGGAGCACGTCTTTAAATCCTATTTATTACTCCCAAACCAATGGAATTCAAGTCTCCTCTGTGAGCCGAAGGTGGTTGGCATGTTCACTTTAGTGGATCCAGCCCAGGTCTGTTCCTGCCGTGTCGCCTTTTAAGTCTTCCCATCTTATATATGCCCCCCCTCTTCTCCACCACCATCTGACTGAATTAAATGTGCTTTCATTTGTTTCTCTCTTTATTTGTAGTTCTTCATCTGGGGTAACGTGTGTGTGGGAACTCTTAGATACCTGGAACTGGTACCGTGGGACGGCAGCTGTGCCTATGATTGAGTCGCATGACAGAAATGTTCTCATTAGTCGTCTACAAACAATATGAAAAGAGGCATGCTGCAAAGAGAAAAGAGGGGAGGGTAGGGAGAAGAGGAAAGGAAGGGAAAAAGAGGGAGAGGGAGAGGGGAGAAGAGGTAAGGAAGGGGAGAAAGAGGGAGAGGGAGAGGGGAGAAGAGGTAAGGAAGGGAAAAAGAGGGAGAGGGAGAGGGGAGAAGAGGTAAGGAAGGGGAGAAAGAGGGAGAGGGAGAGGGGAGAAGAGGTAAGGAAGGGGAAAAAGAGGGAGAGGGAGAGGGGAGAAGGGGAAAAAGAGGGAGAGTGGAGAAGAGGAAAGGAAGGGGAAAGAGGGAGAGGGAGAAGGGAGAAGAGGTAAGGAAGGGGAAAAAGAGGGAGAGGGAGAGGGGAGAAGAGGTAAGGAAGGGGAAAAAGAGGGGAGAAGAGGTAAGGAAGGGGAAAAGAGGGAGAGGGAGAGGGGAGAAGAGGTAAGGAAGGGGAAAAGAGGGAGAGGGAGAGGGGAGAAGAGGTAAGGAAGGGGAAAAAGAGGGAGAGGGGAGAAGAGGGAGAGGGAGAGGGGAGAAAGAGGGAGAGGGGATGGGGATGGGAGGAAAGGAAGGGGAGAATGAGGGAGAGGGGAGAAGGGGAAAATAGGGAGAGGGGAGAAGAGGTAAGGAAGGGGAAAAAGAGGGAGCGGGAGAGGGGAGAAGAGGTAAGGAAGGGGAAAAGAGGGAGCGGGAGAGGGGATAAGAGGTAAGGACGGGGAAAAAGAGGGAGAGGGGATGGGGATGGGAGGAAAGGAAGGGGAGAATGAGGGAGAGGGGAGAAGGGGAAAAGAGGGAGAGGGGAGAAGAGGTAAGGAAGGGGAAAAAGAGGGAGCGGGAGAGGGGAGAAGAGGTAAGGAAGGGGAAAAAGAGGGAGCGGGAGAGGGGAGAAGAGGTAAGGAAGGGGAAAAGAGGGAGCGGGAGAGGGGAGAAGAGGTAAGGAAGGGGAAAAAGAGGGAGAGGGGAGAAGGGGAAAAAGAGGGAGAGGGGAGAAGGGGGAGAGGGGAGAAGAGGTAAGGAAGGGGAAAAGAGGGAGGGGAGAGGGGAGAAGAGGTAAGGAAGGGGAAAAAGAGGGAGCGGGAGAGGGGAGAAGAGGTAAGGAAGGGGAAAAAGAGGGAGAGGGGGATGGGAGGAAAGGAAGGGGAGAATGAGGGTGAGGGGAGAAGGGGAAAAGGGAGAGGGGAGAAGGGGAAAAGAGGGAGAGGGGAGAAGAGGTAAGGAAGGGGAAAAAGAGGGAGCGGGAGAGGGGAGAAGAGGTAAGGAAGGGGAAAAAGAGGGAGAGGGGAGAAGGGGAAAAAGAGGGAGAGGGAGAGGGGAGAAGAGGAAAGGAAGGGGAAAAAGAGGGAGCGGGAGAGGGGAGAAGAGGTAAGGAAGGGGAGAAAGAGGGAGAGGGGATGGGGATGGGAGGAAAGGAAGGGGAGAATGAGGGAGAGGGAGAAGGGGAAAAAGAGGGAGAGGGGAGAAGAGGAAAGGAAGGGGAAAAAAGAGGGAGAGGGGAGAAGAGGTAAGGAAGGGGAAAAGAGGGAGAGGGGAGAAGAGGTAAGGAAGGGGGAAAAGAGGGAGAGGGTGAGGGGAGAAGGGGAAAAGAGGGAGCGGGAGAGGGGAGAAGAGGTAAGGAAGGGGAAAAAGAGGGAGCGGGAGAGGGGAGAAGAGGTAAGGAAGGGGAGAAGGGGAAAAAGAGGGAGAGGGAGAGGGGAGAAGAGGTAAGGAAGGGGAGAAAGAGGGAGAGGGGATGGGAGGAAAGGAAGGGGAGAATGAGGGTGAGGGGAGAAGGGGAAAAAAAGGGAGAGGGGAAAAGAGGGAGAGGGGAGAAGAGGTAAGGAAGGGGGAAAAGAGGGAGAGGGTGAGGGGAGAAGGGGAAAAGAGGGGGAAAAAGAGGGAGCGGGAGAGGGGAGAAGAGGTAAGGAAGGGGAAAAAGAGGGAGAGGGGAGAAGGGGAAAAGAGGGAGAGGGAGCGGGAGAGGGGAGAAGAGGTAAGGAAGGGGAGAATGAGGGATAGGGAGAAGGGAGAAGAGGAAAGGAAGGGGAAAAAGAGGGAGAGGGGAGAAGAGGTAAGGAAGGGGAAAAAGAGGGAGAGGGGAGAAGGGGAAAAAGAGGGAGAGGGAGCGGGAGAGGGGAGAAGAGGTAAGGAAGGGGAGAATGAGGGAGAGGGGAGAAGGGGAAAAGAGGGAGAGGGGAGAAGGGGAAAAGAGGGAGAGGGGAGAAGAGGTAAGGAAGGGGAAAAGAGGGAGTGGGGAGAAGAGGTAAGGAAGGGGGAAAAGAGGGAGAGGGTGAGGAGAGAAGGGGAAAAGAGGGAGAGGGGGGAAGAGGTAAGGAAGGGGAGAAAGAGGGAGGGGGGGAAAGAGGAGAGGGAGAGGGGGAAGAGGTAAGGAAGGGAAAAAGAGGGAGAGGGAGAGGGGAGAAGAGGTAAGGAAGGGGAGAAAGAGGGAGAGGGGAGAAGAGGAAAGGAAGGGGAAAAAGAAGGAGAGGGGAGAAGAGGTAAGGAAGGGGAGAAAGAGGGAGAGGGGATGGGAGGAAAGGAAGGGGAGAATGAGGGAGAGGGAGAGGGGAGAAGAGGAAAGGAAGGGGAGGGAAGAGGAGACAAATAAATTGACAGGGAAAGGAAGGGGGAGAGAGGGGAGAAGTGGAAATGAAGGGGAGAGAAGAGGAAAGGAAGAGGGAGAGAGGGAGAGGGGATAAGTGGAAATGAAGGGGAGGGAAGAGAAAAGGAAGAGAGGGAGAGGGGATAAGTGGAAATGAAGGGGAGAGAAGAGGAAAGGAAGGGGGAGAGGGGAGAAGTGGAAATGAATGGGAGGGAAGAGGAAAGGAAGGGGAGAGGGGAGAAGTGGAAATGAAGGGGAGAGAAGAGGAAGGGAAGGGGGAGAGGGGGAAGTGGAAATGAAGGGGAGAGAAGAGGAAAGGAAGGGGGAGAGAGGGGAGAAGAGGAAATTAAGGGGGAGAAGAGGAAATGAAGGGGGAGAAGAGGAAATGAAGGGGAGGGAAGAGGAAAGGAAGGGGGAGAGAAGAGGAAAGGAAGGGGGAGAGAGGGGATAAGTGGAAATGAAGGGGAGAGAAGAGGAAAGGAAGGGGGAGAGAGGGGAGAAGAGGAAAGGAAGGGGGAGAGGGGATAAGTGGAAATGAAGGGGAGAGAAGAGGAAAGGAAGGGGGAGAGAGGGAGAGGAGATAAGTGGAAATGAAGGGGAGAGAAGAGGAAAGGAAGGGGGAGAGAGGGAGAGGGGATAAGTGGAAATGAAGGGGAGAGAAGAGGAAAGGAAGGGGGAGAGAGGGGAGAGAGGGATAAGTGGAAATGAAGGGGAGGGAAGAGGAAAGGAAGGGGAGAAAGGATAAGTGGAAATGAAGGGGAGGGAAGAGGAAAGGAAGGGGGAGAGAGGGAGAGGGGATACGTGGAAATGAAGGGGAGGGAAGAGGAAAGGAAGGGGGAGAGAGGGGAGAAGAGGAAAAGAAGGGGAGAGGGGATAAGTGGAAATTAAGGGGAGAGAGGGAGAGGGGATAAGTGGAAATGAAGGGGAGAGAAGAGGAAAGGAAGGGGGAGAGAGGGAGAGGAGATAAGTGGAAATGAAGGGGAGAGAGGATAAGTGGAAATGAAGGGGAGGGAAGAGGGAGAGAGGGAGAGGGGATAAGTGGAAATGAAGGGGAGAGAAGAGGAAAGGACGGGGGAGAGAGGGAGAGGGGATAAGTGGAAATGAAGGGGAGGGAAGAGGAAAGGAAGGGGGAGAGAGGGAGAGGGGATAAGTGGAAATGAAGGGGAGAGAAGAGGAAATGAAGGGGGAGAGAGGGAGAGGGGATAAGTGGAAATGAAGGGGAGGGAAGAGGAAAGGAAGGGGGAGAGAGGGGAGAAGAGGAAAGGAAGGGGGAGAGGGATATAGGGGATAAGTGGAAATGAAGGGGAGGGAAGAGGAAAGGAAGGGGGAGAGAGGGGAGAAGAGGAAAGGAAGGGGGAGAGGGGATAAGTGGAAATTAAGGGGAGAGAGGGAGAGGGGATAAGTGGAAATTAAGGGGAGAGAAGAGGAAAGGAAGGGGGAGAGAGGGAGAAGAGGAAAGGAAGGGGAGAGAGGGAGAGAAGTGGAAAGGAAGGGGGAGAGGGGAGAAGTGGAAAGGAAGGGGAGAGAAGAGGAAAGGAAGGGAGAGGGGAGAAGTGGAAAGGAAGGGGAGGGGAGAAGTGGAAAGGAAGGGGAGAGGGGAGAAGTGGAAAGGAAGGGGGAGAGGGGATAAGTGGAAAGGAAGGGGAGAGAAGAGGAAAGGAAGAGAGGGAGAGGGGATAAGTGGAAATGAAGGGGACAGAAGAGGAAAGGAAGGGGGAGAGAGGGAGAGGGGATAAGTGGAAATGAAGGGGAGGGAAGAGGAAAGGAATGGGAGAGAGGGAGAGGGGATAAGTGGAAATGAAGGGGAGAGAAGAGGAAAGGAAGGGGGAGATAGGGAGAGGGGATAAGTGGAAATGAAGGGGAGAGAGGGAGAGGGGATAAGTGGAAATGAAGGGGAGGGATGAGGAAAGGAAGGGGGAGAGAGGGGAGAAGAGGAAAGGAAGGGGGAGTGGGGATAAGTGAAAATTAAGGGGAGAGGGAGAGGGATAAGTGGAAATGAAGGGGAGGGATGAGGAAAGGAAGGGGGAGAGAGGGGAGAAGAGGAAAGGAAGGGGGAGGGGATAAGTGAAAATTAAGGGGAGAGGGAGAGGGATAAGTGGAAATGAAGGGGAGAGAAGAGGAAAGGAAGTGGGAGAGAGGGAGAGGAGATAAGTGGAAATGAAGGGGAGAGAAGAGGAAAGGAAGGGGGAGAGGGGATAAGTGGAAATTAAGGGGAGAGAAGGAGAGGGGATAAGTGGAAATTAAGGGGAGAGAAGAGGAAAGGAAGGGGGAGAGAGGGGAGAAGAGGAAAGGAAGGGGGAGAGAGGATAAGTGGAAATTAAGGGGAGAGAAGAGGAAAGGAAGGGGGAGAGAGGGGGAGAGGAAAGGAAGGGGGAGAGAGGATAAGTGGAAATTAAGGGGAGAGAAGAGGAAAGGAAGGGGGAGAGAGGGAGAGGGGATAAGTGGAAATTAAGGTGAGAGAATAGGAAAGGAAGGGGGAGAGAGGGAGTGAAGGTTTGTGAACTTTTGCCTTTTTATCTGTACATTGTTTCAGAATTTGGTTTAAAGTTCTGAGTGCACTAAGAAGCATTCACACACGTGTGGTTGAATGCAAGAATGTACACACACTAGTGTTGTCACGATATCCACATTTTGATTTCGATACCGATACTAGGTTTTGTATCACGATAGTCAATACCAACATTTTCCAGGTATTTGCTCTCAAAATTCTTCATAGAAAAACAACCAAAATAGTATGTTCCACAATAATGCTTAAACCACATCAGGTGACCACTTTTGAGTTCTGAAAATGTTGATTTGTTTGTGTTGCTACACTTTAATTCCAGTGTGCAGGCACTTAGCACTGTTGTTTGGTTAGCTGTGTTTTTGTAGCGCACATGTGAAGGAGTATGCTAAAGAAATGGCCACTAGATTGATGCAAACAATCATGATTCTGATTTTATTGAGAAGGTTTTTGGGGAAGCATTTTCATCTACCCGAAGATGGTTATCATTAGCATCGCTAACGGCTACACAAAGTGGGAGACCAGAACAATGTGCACCACACACACAGACAGGGGCGTTGCCTCTTCAGAAAGTTGCAGCAAATATGAATCACTGATGCATTCTGTTCACGTCTCATGATGAAATCATGATGAAAATAATAGGTTTTCTAATAAGTTCTATACATTTAGTTGATTTCCAAGCATGACACAGATTTGATAGAATAAATGAATGTAACACAATACTAGTACCATACTGTTTTTCATGTGGCAGTATGAGAAAAAGTACAGAAATGTCAGTCTACTGTGTAGCATGAGTACACACATATATACACACGCGTGCATGCATCACATACACACGCGGACACAAGGTGCATTGCAATTTTTCTCTGTCATTATTATACAATCTATTAATTAATGAGAAGTATAATAGACTGAGTTAAATCCTCTGTTGAGGCTAATTATCATGTCTTTGATACTAAAGTGAGGGGAGAGAGGGAATGAGAGAGGAAATGAGAGAGAGGAAATGAAAGCGAGAAAGAATGAAAGAGAGAGAGAAGGAAAGAGAGGGATAATGCAAGAGAGAACGAGAGAGAGAGGAAATGAGAGAGAATGAAAGAGAGAGAGAATGGAAGAGAGAACGAGAGAGAGAGAGGGAATGAGAGAGAGAGAGGCTCCATACATTCTCAGTCAGCGGAATAAGGGAATTGGGGAGCGGAACATCATCACCATGGTGAAAGAGGGGACATTCTCTGTTTTTGCTGCTTCCCAACACTGCATCTGGAGTTGACAGCTCCTCAGTTCAACACTGCATCCGGAGTTGACAGCTCCTGAGTTCAACACTGCATCTGGAGACGACAGCTCCTCAGTTCAACTCTCCATCTGGATACGAAAACTCCTCTGTTTAACTCTCCATCCGGAGACGACAGCTCCTCTGTTTAACACTGCATCCGGAGACGATAGCTCCTCAGTTCAACACTCAATCCGGAGACGACAGCTCCTCAGTTCAACACTCCATCCGGAGACGAGAGCTCCTCAGTTCAACACTGCATCCGGAGACG
The DNA here is from genome assembly GCF_021184085.1 of Oncorhynchus gorbuscha. Taxonomy (NCBI): domain Eukaryota; kingdom Metazoa; phylum Chordata; class Actinopteri; order Salmoniformes; family Salmonidae; genus Oncorhynchus; species Oncorhynchus gorbuscha. The sequence continues at coordinate 27,858,382 of NC_060195.1, forward strand.
ACAGCTCCTCAGTTCAACACTGCATCCGGAGTTGACAGCTCCTCAGTTCAACACTGCATCTGGAGACGACAGCTCCTCAGTTCAACTCTCCATCCGGAGACGACAGCTCCTCTGTTTAACTCTCCATCCGGAGACGACAAATCCTCTGTTTAACTCTCCATCCGGAGACGACAGCTCCTCTGTTTAACACTGCATCCGGAGACGACAGCTCCTCAGTTCAACACTGCATCCGGAGACGACAGCTCCTCAGTTCAACACTGCATCCGGAGACGACAGCTCCTCAGTTCAACACTGTATCTGGAGACGACAGCTCCTCTGTTTAACACTGCATCCGGAGACGACAACTCCTCAGTTTAACACTGCATCCGGAGACGACAGCTCCTCAGTTCAACACTGCATCCGGAGACGACAGCTCCTCAGTTCAACACTCCATCCGGAGACGACAGCTCCTCAGTTCAACACTCCATCCGGAGACGAGAGCTCCTCAGTTCAACACTGCATCCGGAGACGACAGCTCCTCAGTTCAACACTGCATCCGAAGTTGACAGCTCCTCAGTTCAACACTGCATCTGGAGACGACAGCTCCTCAGTTCAACACTGCATCTGGAGACGACAGCTCCTCAGTTCAACACTGCATCCAGAGACGACAGCTCCTCAGTTCAACACTCCATCCGGAGACGAGAGCTCCTCAGTTCAACACTGCATCTGGAGACGACAGCTCCTCAGTTCAACACTGCATCTGGAGACGACAGCTCCTCAGTTCAACACTGCATCTGGAGACGACAGCTCCTCAGTTCAACACTGCATCCAGAGACGACAGCTCCTCAGTTCAACACTCCATCCGGAGACGAGAGCTCCTCAGTTCAACACTGCATCCGGAGACGACAGCTCCTCAGTTCAACACTGCATCCGGAGACGACAGCTCCTCAGTTCAACACTGCATCCGGAGTTGACAGCTCCTCAGTTCAACACTGCAT